>NC_092645.1:62566227-62592965 GCF_039555335.1 Amphiura filiformis | reverse complement strand
ATAGTTACCTTACTGAATAGGATCAATTCCTTAAAACCTTCATTTGTAGCCTTCTTCTTCTGTAGAAGATTAGACCTTCGTCTTTGAATCACCAATGCCACGAGCGTTACCATAACTAAAACCAGGTTGGTAGTAATCGCTAATGCTACTGGTATTCCAAATGCATAGAGATTAACTTGCGAGTTGATTATCCAGCATATGCCTTCGCCTCCATAGACTCCACCCGGTGTAATACAATTGCAAAAATGAACCGACAACGTAAAAGCGACAATAACCAATGGAATAAACCATCCACAAAACTGATAAATAATGTAAGTTATTTGCGCGTCATTGCCTATTTTCATTGGGCGAATGACAAACTTATCCACTAGGATAATACCTAACAGAGATGTCCAAGTAAACACAGATAGCCAAAATAATGAGAAACTGCAGCAAATACTATGCAAGCCGTAGCTGACAAAGGATCTTATCAGAAAGAAACGTAAACACTTGGGCAAACAACAGAGCGAAACTAAGACACAAAATGCCATAGCTGTACACATTTCTTAGCTGTTTAAACACAGAGTAGGTGAGGATTGTACCCACTTCTCCAAGTAGAGATAAACAGGTTAAACCAAAACTGACTCCATCGAGAGCTTCAGAAATAAACCGGTAGGAATCAGACCTACTTGGTGTTTTACTTGGTGCAGGGATTAAATCGATACAGACTTGTACCGAATTATCGGGCATTATCAGGAAAGTATCATTGGGAATCAAAGTAATTGACCCGTCACTGTGATTCAGGTACAAACCACTTTCGTTGACATTATACTCCTGCGACTGGATGACGATTAATTCGCAATCCAAGAAGGGAACTTCGACAGGCACAGGGCAGAAAACAACTACTTCATATTTAATTAATGTCTCTTCTTTTAAAATATATTCGATAAATATCATCATATTTCTTGGAATGACATACTTGTCACTATACAGGTAAACAGTTTGTTGACTGGAAATATGATCACTGTAATCAGTGAAGCTTGGTATAGGGTGTTATTTCAATTTCTACTTTAGCAAAGGGTTTCTTCATTATAATATATTCATGTATTAATTAATTAATTAATTATTCTATTTTTTAACCATTCCATTCTATTTATTTTATTTTCTTATAGATAGCTAGTATTGATCTTCCTGGGGCCACATCGTTCGTCTTTTCATACCAACTCATGGTAAAATAAGACCTGTATGGCCACGCAACATAATTATATTAACCTACATTAGGCGTGTGCCAGGGTATGATGAAGGCATGATTCAGGCAGAACAGACAGTCGCTCTTGCCAAAGATCGCTGTATGCAGAAATCTTGTGGTCGCCTGCTCCACAATCGGATAGAGCCGAGGCAGTGGCGGCACCAGAATTGCGTTCGGGTGAGGGCTCATGGGGGCAAAGTGAAATTCATGTAGGGCAAATCAACCAATCAAACCTGGACATATTTCGTAATTCTTGGTTTTTACTGCGAAAAAAAGAAGAAAAAAAAAAGCGGAGTGATTTATAGTGCGCTTCGCACAGGCATAACGCCTAGACGTTGATCCACAAGCCTCAGCACACTTGACAGGTTGTCGCTGACCACTACGGCCCCATATCATTCCATAAACCATTTAACAACAAATCAGGGACTTTTCTACTACAAGAGTGCACACCCTAGATATTCCACAAATAACCTTCGCAACCAGGATCAGCTCCTCGAGTTTCGTACGGGTTACAACGAGACAATTAGCAGTAAGTTCCTTGTCCAGGAGAATTTCAAGGTAACTCAATTTTTCCACAAGAGCGTACTAGGCACCGCCAGGGTTCGAACTCGCAACCTCTCCCACCATAGTCGAACGTCTTATCGATTGAGCTAACTTGACTGCTATCGGGTATCGGGTGAGGGGGCAAGAGTTCCCACCAGGGGCGCCGCCACTGCGTAGAGGCAATCACAAATTGCATCCTAAGCCTAAGTGATCATTATGTGAAAGATGTTTGGCAGTGACGTGACTACATCTTACATAATATTAGAACGTTTTTCAAAATTCTTAAAAGGTTTAATATCATGTTAAATATTTATTTATAAGAAAAAAATAAAAAGAAAAGAAATAAACAAACGAACCCCCCCAAGACATAATAAGGCTGTGAGGCTGTTTTCATAATTGCTACCGCTTACCTCTGAGAAGTGTGATGCTTCATCATGCCGCTTGTACTTATCTGAAAGCGGAGCGGCACGCCGCTGAGCTGCAGCGGCATGACTATAAAAGCCGATGTTGCTGCTCTGCACCGCCAAAATCGTTTCCTGTTCTCATACTTCAGAGCGGCATAGCTTCATCATCCCTACATATTCGTGTTAGTAGAGCGTATCCGCTAGTTCTTCAACACCCACGCATGGTGATTTTGTTCGAGATGCTAAGTACATCCCTGTATGATAAAAAGATATGTTTCTTTCCCATTACGAATGCGGCTACGATTCCCGCAAGCTCATTACGTATCTTCAACGTTGCCAAGTTGCAAAACTTGCAAGTCAAGCAATACCCCCAAAAAATATATTCTAGGATTTGAGATTATGCAACTATATGCTCTTATTGTCAGCGAGGTTTGTATTCTATATAGACAGTGAGACACTCGACGTTCAACTATAGTATTTAGCCTGGGTATTTTGAAAGACAACTCACAGGTAATTTAATTTTTTTAGCCAATGATTAGTTTTTAACCAATCGCTTACCGAGCGCCAGCATATGTCCAGCTTATTTTGTAATCATAGCTACTCTCAGCTGCCGAATAATGACCCGGGTAAATCTATGGACCATCCTTGGCACTTATTCTAGCAAATATTGATTCGGGTTAATCTATTATAGCGAATAATAACTCAGGCAAAACAAATGTCTATCCATTGGCACTTATTCTAGCAAATAATGACTCGGGGAAAGTCTATTGAGAGCATAATGACTCGGGTAAATCTTAGGACCATGCCTTGGCGGTTATTCTAGCGAATAATGACTCGGGTAAATCTATTGTAGCGAATAATGACTCGGGTAAATCTAAGGACAAACGCCAAGGGATTGTCCTTAGATTGTAGCGCATAATGACTCGAGCAAACCTAAGGACCATCCCTTGGCACTTTTTCTAGCGAATAACTCGGGGAAAATTTATTGTAGCGCATAATGACTCGGGTAAATCTAGGATAAACGTTAAGGGATTGTCCTTAGATTGTAGCGCATAATGACTCGGGCAAATCTAAGGACCATCCCTTGGCGGTTATTCTAGCGAAAAATGACTCGGGTAAATATATTGTAGCGAATGAGGACTCGAGCAACTCTAAAGACCATCACTTGGCGCTTATTCTAGCAAATAAGGACTCGAGTAAATCTAAGGACGATCCCTTGGTGCTTATTCTAACGAATAATGACTCGAGCAAATTTTAGGTCAGCCCCTTGGCGCTTTGTAGCTATCGGGAAAATCTATTGTAACGTTCTTGGCGCATAGTGGCATAGAAGCCCTTGGCGCTTTGTAGCTATCGGGAAAATCTATTGTAACGTTCTTGGCGCATAGTGGCATAGAAGCCCTTGGCGCTTTGTAGCTATCGGGTAAATCTATTGTAACGTTCTTGGCGCATAGTGGCATAGAAGAAGAAGAGATCGTACATAAATATAAACAGGGATCGATACAAAGGGATGGGCATCCTAGTATTACGTAACAAACCGAAAGAAGTAGCCTAAGTCTAGACAATAGGCGGATTAGCGGCCATTTTGTCTTCCACATGATTTTATTCACGTGTCCTTATACTTTAGTACACAAGTATATAAGTTAACAGGTTTACAATTTTAAAATTATGTTTTGTGTACAATATATTCTGTAGTAAATCGATCAAATGACGGTGATTGTTCAGGTATTATATGCTTGATAGAATTAAATTGTCTGACCAGCTAGTATTCTCCTCCGCCGTCACTGTGATTCCAGTCACTCCACGTACCGTGTTGCGAAGGTGGAGGAGACTAAAGCTGTATTGACGAACACGCATGCGTTAAAAATGATATAGCCTTAGTCGAACAATAGCGTGACGTAGTTTCCGGCATTGTTCCTATGCACTTTCACCTCCTGATATAAAAGAAGCAGAACAATTGCCAGCATGTTGTTGGCAATACTAGGTCCGATATTTCAAACCACATTTTAAATATTGTATGGAAACAGTGTTTTAGTATTTTTCAGTAAATATGTCAGTGTATTTTATTAATATGATGAGCTTATTTTATAGACATCGAAATTTCATAATTTACATAAACACATACAAACATGTAAGCCTATCAGAATATTTTTTTTAAAGAGAGAGATTCATTCAAACATCAATTAAAACAGTTAAAACAGCAATATTGCATATAAATATTATTTTAGCTCGCTAAGTACATTTGTAACTTCTAAGTTAACATCGTCAAACCTGCGGTAATGATTCGCCTTGTCTATCAGTAATATTGTTTTATTTAGATAGCTGATCAGTTAAAGTGTTTTTCTTCGCGAATTATTTAATCTATAGGTGGTATAAGATGAGATCATGGGGGGATGTATTTCAAATTGATTGCCAAGGTCAAAATGTATACACGGGCCAAAATTAAAATTGCGCAATTTTTAAAACTGTTTCTCTGATCCTAAGGATTCAGAAAAGTATAGTTTGACCTACCTCCTTGTTATCGTTTTGGAGTTATAAGCCAAAAGGTCAAAGGTTATCTTTGAAGGGGTACAGGTGCTGAAAGGGATAAAATGATCCATTATTATTGTCACTGTTATCTCAATCGAATAAAGAATAGTTATAACCAATGACTCGTTATCTAGGTAACCATTCAGGTAAGTACCAGTAGTTCAACATCAGTAGGACTCAATTGACAATGACCTATGTTGATGTATTACCTAGGCGCCTAGTCTATCTGGGTGGTTCAAACTATTCTTTATTCGAGTTGTTGTGCAGAAATACCATTCGTGGCCATTTTCATCAACATTGAGCATTTTTATTTAAATTTTTACCCCGTGGAGTTCTCTATTTAACCTTCGACCTTTTGCTCATAACTTCACATCGATAAGTCGTAGATATGTAAATGAACATTTTCTGAAACCTTATGACAAGAGCATTAATGTTTTGACAAAATTGGACACGATTTTAATTTTGACCCCTGTATAAACTTTGACCTTGGATATCTCGAATTGTCCAGGAGTGGTAATTTTACACACAAAAAAGCAAGAAAAAAAAAAAGCGCAGTGATTTATAGTGCGCTACGCACAGGCACAACGCCAGACGTTGATCCACAAGCCTCAGCACACTTGTCGCTGACCACTATGGCCCCACATAATTCCATAAACCATTAAACAACAATTTAGGGACTTTGCTGCTTCAAGAGCGCACGCCCTAGACATTCCACAAATAAGCATCGCAACCAGGATCAGCTCCCCGAGTTTCGTACGGGTTGCAACGAGACAAATTAGCAGTGAGTTCCTTGTCCAAGGGAATTTCAAGCTAACTCAATTTTTCCACGAGAACATACTAGGCACCACCAGGGTTCGAACTCGCAACCTCTCGCACCATAGTCGAACGCCTTATCGATTGAGCTAACTTGACTGCTATTAAGCTAACTTGACTGCTAAAAAATTGGACACGATTTTAATTTTGACCCCTGTATAAACTTTGACCTTGGATATCTCTAATTGTCCAGGAGTGGTAATTTTACACCCTCGAAATCTGATTTTGTACCACCTTAAGAGCAATAATCCAGAAACAAACACACCACTTTAACTGGCAAAACCTTAGTATCCACTCTCTAAATTTCTAAGATTTAAAAATAAGTCTAAGAGACTTGTTAAAATGACAAAACTTTTGAAAGACTTAAAATTCAAATCTTTGTTAGAGTACAATTTAAATCCATTAGATTTGAATTTTAAGTCTTTTCAAAGTTTTGTCATTTTAATAAGTCCCTGGAATTTAGAGAGCAACCTGACTATAAATGGCCCAAGCTCGCACGTCTGGATATCATCCGTATAAGATGTAAAGCGCTTCTTTTGTATAATCTTATTAAACTGCGTTTGTATTAAGTTGATTAGATTATAGTTCAAATATTATTACCTACTACTAAATTACGTTACAATACACATTCAGATTCAAGCATTAATTGTTACTTGCTAATTTGACTATACTTTGATCAGCTCGTAATCGGCGAGCCTTATAACATCGCGCATTAATAATTATGTTATATTTCGAGAATTTTCTTGTGACATTTCGCCAGAAGTATCACGCAATTATTCATTCAAGTCCTATACATTGTGTATTTTCTTTAACACGCACAATATAGACAAGATAGGTCAACTATATCACTCTTAACGTGGGTCTACTTTTCGGCGTAGTGATAAAAGCCTAACAATTCCTGTCGATCCCGCTGATCAAACTATAATCTTTTCTTAAATACAACGTATAGTTGATTCGTAAGTGTCTGGTTCGAGTTTTTAGCATAGTGACGTATGACGATTTTTGACATAATAAGATAAGCTGAATTTCATATTATGTGAATTATGAGATATGGAAATTGAATTTACAATAATACTATCCATTCTTTATAGTTACATAATACGTCTAAATCTAAAATTTTTCCATAAATGATTAATTTCGAAAAACAAAACAAACTAAAACAATCAATATACAAAGAAGCAAACGAAATACAGGGTATCCCAGAAAATGAATGTGGTGATAATTTTAAACAATAATTTAGTCTTTATATATACTTTTACGATATAATATGTAATGTAAAAATGTTACAAGTTAAAGTTTTCTATAGTTTGATCAATATTCTCACGAACAAACACATGTCATATAAACGCCATTTTTGAAAATTTTAGACAAGTTCCGGTACGATTCGTATATTACTTCTGTTTTGATTTTTAAAAAAAGGAAAGAATATATATGAATAAAAATGATGTCTAAATAATGTGTCATTTAAATATGCAAACACTGAATGGCTGTTTAAAACACGATTTAAGATAACATATCATTTGTAGGGCCACTTTTTTGTGAGACACTCGGTTTTAAACCGAATTTTAAAAAGCCGATTTGTGTTTACGTACGATTGTGTTAGAGAATTTTCATTTAGTCAGTAGGACCAAATACGCTCAATCTCTATGTATTTTTAAAACGAAAAAACTGATCTATGATTTATTTCTTCTTTAACCCGTGACGCTCAATCAGTTGGAAACACAATATTAATCTGAGGCCACGTTTCACATTAAGCGTCATTTGTGTGGAAGTGTCTGCACTGTGCACTAGGTTAAATACCACTAATTATGTATTACACGGGTAGCTGAAAGTTACAATATGATAGGGCGAATATTTACTAAAAACCCAAGCCGTTCGTATGAATTTTGGTACTATTACAACAAAATGTCATATAATGAGAGAAAATGTACCATTTTGAAGCATCAAACTCTAAAAAGTACTTTTTGGCTATATAACTTGATCAATTTCAGCGATTTTAATGCAGTCTTTTCGAATGCCATGAAAATAAATAGTTACTCGTCGTATTTCAATGTATCGCCCAGGCCTATTAGTGGCATTTAACCAGTAGAGTCTGCAAACAATTAAGGTACCAGTTATTTTAATCCCCTGTATATCCCAAACAAAGGCAAATATTTCGTAATTAGAACCAGAAGCAAATTGCTGCATCTTTTAGCTCGGATTTATGGCCTCATCTGTGAAATCGGTCAAGAAATAAAGCCACAATTATCCAAAACCCAAGAAAGATATCAATTCAAAAGCTGCAGTTTTGATGCATTGCATGCCCTGTTAATTTGTACACAAGAAAACTTGCAACGTAAGCTTCTATTGATAAGCACATTAAAGTTAGCACCGTGCTTATAGAACATGAAATTCAACTTTTGATTTCGTTACTTCCTTGGGGTTTAGATCACCGTTTCTTTAATTCTCAACCAATTATAACAAGTTAGGTCTTTCGAACTAAAGGGTACAGGTATTAGCTGCTGGTTTTAAATTTGATTACATATCTTTGTTTAGGATATACAGGGATGAACTGGTAGCTTAATTATTTGGCTTACTCTAGTGTTTCCTTACTGTTTTCAAGATCATGTTAGCCCTTTCAAAAGCCAACTTTTAGTAAACGATTTATATACGTGAATGTAATGATTGAAGCAGTCACTTGTCTATAATCAATTATAGGTTAATGAATGCGTCTTACTTGTGCTCGAGAAATTGTACAAAATAATGCACTTGTACTGAGATGTTGATGCGTCTAATGCACGAGCCCCGAAGCAGGGAGTGCATTAGACGCATCAACATCTCAGTACAAGTGCATTATTTTGTACAATTTCTCGAGCATCAAGTAATGCTCATTCCTATTGCATACCCGAAAAGAAAAGCCGTGATTTTTGCTAATTTTATAACAAAATTGTCACAAAAAATGTTGGAAAATACGAGCAAATATAAATGCATCAACCCGCAGGGAAATGAATCAATCCTACGCGATGCGAACGCGTGTGAAAGCACTGCGCGTAGTAAGCGGAGTGACCGCCCGTGCAATTATTCAATATTAATTCACTCCGCGTATATTTCTAACGGCTTCTCAGATTGGCTATCCCATGATGTGGTTCTAGTGTATAAATTATAATTAAAGTGTTTGCTTCAAAATCTATTCGACTAAACATATTCCTTCCACAATTGACGTGCTTTGTCGTTGAATCCAAAGGAGAAGAATATGTGAACTCCTTGTAGCGACGACGCCATGATGGCAATCCACCACAACACTTCAGTATCAACCGCACTGGCGATAAACATTGAAATCCAACAAAGACCAAGAACCGATGACATCTAAAAATTGTTTTAAAGAAGGCGATAATCATCATCAACTTCATTATCGTCATCATCATAATTCCCACCATAATCGTCATCATGATCATCATGATCATCATGATCATCATCATCATCATCATCATCACCATCATCATCATCACCATCATCATCATCATCATCATTATCATCATTATCATCGTCATCATCATCATCATCGTCATCATCATCATCATTATCAACAACAACAACCACATCATCATCATCATCGTCATCATCATTATCCTCATCATCATCATCACCATTATCATCACCATCACTTTCATCATTTTCATCATTAAAGGGTATATAAATAGTATAAAATTCTTAAATAACACCCAAAAACAAAATATTCTAAAATATTTAAGTGTTGACAAGGTAATAAAATAATGCACAATGTTAGCCCTAAAAATAAATATTATAAATATAAATAGTATTTTAAAAATATTATAGTACGAGGGTCTTTCAAAAAGTTCTATCTCCATCTCTGTTATCCAGGAAGTTGAAATAACCCATAAACATATCACGACTACAGAATAAAAGTTATTTGAGTAAAATGTGATTTTTGGTTGTTAAAGCGAATACAGATTTGGTACGTCGGAAACAGTCTGAAAAGATACGTCAAATTTTCATTAAAAAGGTTGCCCACATCTATTTGGAAATCATTATTTATTATTTATTACTGAAAATGATTAAATTTCCTTTTTTTTCAAAAAAATTAATCGATATCTAATGCTTGCAGATAGTTCAGTTTTACTAGGTATCGTGTCTTTTGATACATGTTCAGAATAGCCTGCATATTGTTGACTTCAATCGGATGAGCACTTGTTCAAGTCGTATTAATTGGGTCATAAGTACTCAAATACGTCGTAATTACATGGTTTGTATTACAGTAAGCCAAAAAATTAAGGTACAAGTTATGTTCACCCCCAGTATATCCTAACCAAAGACAGATATGTCATATTTGGAACCAGCAGCAAATAGCTATATACATCTTGTAGCTCGAATTTAAGACCCCATTTCATTGGTTGAAATGGCTCTAGAAATAAAAACACGACAATCAAAATACCCAAGGAAGATGTCAATTTAAAAGATGCAGTTTGCTCCATTGCATGCCCTATTGATGTGTACACACAGCGTTCGTGAACAAGAGAACTAGCGCCGCGCTTCCATTGATTAGCACATTATATACTTCTAGTGCCCGTTTCTATTCATCGTTATGTATTCTTCTCCCGTGCATTATTTTCGCGAACTACTTCGCGTGCAGGTTTATATAAACCTGCACGCTAAACAATACATTATCTAAAACCCGCACGCTAAACAATAGATTTTAGATAATACGTGCACGCTCAAATACTAGAAATACTGCTTTCACATTACTATATAACTTATAACTATGTTCGATATAATACCACCAAAAAAGTACGAATATGGTCGAATCCAACGAAAAGTGTACACGGCATGTTCAGGGCCATAACTTAAAAGTATTAATCAATTGGCATTCATTTTTGTATTGTGTTTATTCGTTTTGATCATACGCTTCGCGCCATATATAATAAGACCCCTTCTGTGAAAAACTTAGACACAGAGACCCCAAAACATGCTATTTTTACCCATTTTTCAAAATATTTCTTAAAGTATTTTTAAAAACGTCTAAATCAGTTGTGAAAAGAAGTCATTGGATTGAATCTAAATTGATTTCCTGAAAGGCGTGTATTCAAAGATTGTCTGTTCAATTTTTCACATATTTTTACATAATTATGAATTTTTTGTGATCATTTTTGAGTGGTATTTTTTACATTACCTACGAATACAATTTTTCATAGCACTAGATATATCTTTAAAAAATGGAAATCACTAATAAATGCGCAATTGATACAAGCTTTGATATGTCCAATACTGAAATGCATTGCATTCAGGCATCTTTATTATTGTGTTTAGCTGCCAGAAATTCTAAATGGCACAAAGGTAGGTTTGGTAAAAAATATGCATTACCTCCGAATACATGTTAAAAGCTGTGTCATTTACACAAAGTGAGAGAATAGTAAACAATAGTTAAGCAATAGGTGCAGGGTAATACACTCTTTATTTCTACCAAGTTTCAATAGCCTGCGTTTAAATATTTCTGAGATGTCAACAATAAAAGCAAGTATTCGTAGGTAAATTTCGGTAACCGAATGTTACCTACGAATACAATTTGACATCATGACAGTATTGTGAAACACCGCCATTCATGCCAATGCCCATATTGGTACATAACGAAGGCCTGTATGTTTGCTATCAAATCATATGTCAATGAAAGTTGCGAATTCACATACATGCCCACCATGCAAAACTGAATACGGCTTAATTGTTGAAAAATATGTACTGAAATAGACGACGGTCTGCTCATTTGAAAGAAAAATCAGATTCAAAGAAGATTAGAAGGGATAAATACTTGGATTTGTCAACTGTCATGTGTGCTTCATTTTAAATGTTTACCGACCTTCTGGTGTCTGAGTAATTTGTGTCCAAATTGATTTATTCGAAGGTAACTTTTGACGTTTTCGCTAAGGTTACCTACGAATACCATGGAAAAAACGACTGTTCTCATTGTCTCATGATCTAGACAACATAATGATGGACCCTGGTATAGAGCTAATTGTAGTTGCCCTCAAACGAAAGGCCACAAGACGTAACTGACTCCAAGATGGACTTCACAAGTCTGCAATAACGGTTTTAAGCGAGTTGTGTGCAATTAAGCAAATTAAAGTCACTTTAGTGCCTTTGTTTCTTACTTCAATACTCTTTCAACCGCTGTGAACCGACATTATTAATACATGATAGGGTCTAAAGTATCAATAAACGCACATAAAGAAAATGATACATTCAAAGTGCTTTATAAAATGAAGTTTTGATTGGGATATCCACCAAAAGTCTAATTCTTACCTACAAATACTGAAATGTTACTTACGAATACAGCATAATACATGACATGTATAATGAAGTGTCGCTACCAATGGAAATTAATTGTCAAAACTTTAAGCGGTACCCCAGGACACTATTATTACCCATATACGGATTCATTCAACAATTATTTATTATGTAAAATTGCTGATTAACTACTTGTATATCAAAATGAAGTGGTCAAAATCTTGCTAAAAGCATCAAAAATTTTTGATCTAAGGTAATAGCATTTATTCATTTGGACGTACCATCTGAAAGAGATCTAAAACTACCATTTTATTAATTCATTACCATAATAGCAAACTTTAAACCTCTAAACTCAATATAGATATTGTTAAATCGCTCATGTTACCTACGAATACCCGGGTTTGTTCACCTTTTCATTGTATAAAGCGTTAGGTGTATGCTTATAATTCCTAATATTCTTGAAAACATATATCCTACTCGTTCTTATACAATGTGTAAATTGATTCATACTCATTTGATAAATAAAATACAGAAACTGACCTAAACTTCATTTTCAAAAATAAACTAGCATAAATTGACAAGATCATATTGATCGCGTTATAAAAATAAAAACAAATATTTTCTGGTTGAGCTAGCATTTTCCTGACACCCTGTGGTCTACATTACACGAAAAAAGTGTTAATGGGAATATTCCATTTGTTTTATGTTGATTAGTATTGCGATAGTGAAAGCATCCTAGTGGTATTCGTAGGTAACATTGGGTTTTGATATCACATTTACTATCACACGTCCTGGATTTATTTTTCAAGATTAGTAATGGCACTTTTGGTTCCTATAAGGCCAATATGTCATCAATCAATGGGCAAAAGGAAAAAATTGTGGAGACATTTTTATTTCGGACTTTTATTTTTGGCCCGTGGACACTTTTGGTTGGATTCGACCATATACATTCTGTGGTGTTAAACTAGTTATAGGGTATGGTATTTTTTCATGCATGCGCACTTTGTAAAACATAGGTTACAAACTGTTCTATTTTGCAACTATCATTGCCATAAATTATGAATAATGAACTCAAATAAATCAAACATCAAGTGAGAATAATCGAGCTTCTATTAATTAAAAAGGGCTAAAAACAGGCCTGGCAGGTGGGCCATAATTATAAAAGATGACACCATTACAAAATATTCAGCTTTCACAAATGAATTACATGTAGGCTTATATCTAAGATAACATAAACACGCCCAGGAAACACACGCTAGCGCATAATATCATGATCATGCTTTATAATACTGAACAAATTGAAAAATTCCACTGTTGTGTGTTTTAACAATATTAGTAGATTTTAAAGTTCAAATTGTAGAACTATAAAGTCCAGTTGATATTGATATATAAGTTTATTCTCTCATCTCCATTCACCGTAGTACTACATTGAGTGGGACGTGTTTCTAGGTCAACTGCTTCAGTGCTCTCTGTGTTCGGAACCACGATATTAAATGATCACAACATAAAGTCAATTGGTTACAAACCATGCGTGATTAAGTTACTAAAGTATGACGTATGGCGCAATCGATACCATTGATAGCTATAACTTCTACAGTGATTAATTTTCTTGACCAGTTACTAGTAAATGCTACCTGGTCAATGACCTGACGGTGTTTTTAAAATTTAAGATATTTTACCTAATATTCAAACTAAAACAATGAATGAGGCCATTAATATTGCCTATTGTTTTAATACACTCAAAGTATATGACGGATAATGTACTCGTGCAAATGCATGCGTCAAGATAATGGCACTTGCCATGGAGTTATTGCATTTAGCTCTAGAGCCTATCGGCTCTCGAGCTGAATGCAATAACTCCACGGCAAGTGCCATTATCTTGACTAATGCATTGCACTCAGTTCATTATCCTTATCAAACTAGCGTCATGCTTTCAGGTTAAATACCACTAATTATGTATTACACGGGTTTCAAAAATAGAGTTATTGATCAAGTTAGGGTTCCGGCTTGAGTTAGGATAGAGTGAGGCCATACATGATGCTGAAGATGCCCATAGACAACGTGTACACAAAGACTAGGTTTTATTTTACACGTGACTATAGGCCTTACATGCGCCTTAAAGCTTAAGCAAAATGCCTAGCCTAGGCCTATACTGTATTTACACGTATAGGCCTATGTACGATATTTAGGGCAAGGCAATCACCAACAAAATGTGCATGTGGGTCTAATTAACAAAGTGGCATGTCTATATGATCATCAACATTGATTTTTCATCATCATTAAGCTTTCTATATATGTATACGCAGGCAAGCGAAGGTTGTTGAATTTAGAAGCCCTGAAATCACAAAAACCACCCGTAAACCCAATACTAATGCCACAAGTCCCCCCCCCCCCAACCCGTTACTACCTCAACGGGTTCTAAAAACATCCCTTAGTAGTCGAAGAAGATGCACGTTTTCTTGCCAGGGCAAATACAGTTAAATATTGAGAAATGTAAGCAAAAATAGCTAGAAAAGTCTCTATGACGAATATCAGATCCATATAATTCAGTGTATCTATAGGTTAAATACCACTAATTATGTATTACACGGGTTTCAATGGGAAAATGCCTAATTTCGGGTGGAATTTTCTCATATTCAGAACTCTCACAGTTCAATGCCACTAATAGCAGGTGAAACTATATGATTTAGATGCCAAATGATCAAAAATTCAACATAGGTTGACCTGAGACTTTTCTTGTTTTAACGCACTGAACCGTAAACACCTTAAAATGACAGTGCGCCCTCGAAGCTGAAAGTTACAATATGATAGGGCGAATATTTACTAAACACCGAAGCCGTGCGTATGAATTTTGGTACTATTACAACAAAAATGTCATATAATGAGAGAAAATGTACCATTTTGAAGCATCAAACTCTAAAAAGTACTTTTTGGCTATATAACTTGATCAATTTCAGCGATTTTAATGCAGTCTTTTAGAATGCCATGAAAACAAATAGTTCATCGTCGTATTTCAATGTATCTAACCTTCATTGATTAGAACACAAAAGTGCAACTTTTGATTTCGTTTCTAGGTTTCATTAAGTTTTAGATCACCGTTTCTTTAATTCTCAACCAATTTCAACAAAAAGGTCTCAAATCAGAGCTAACGGTATTGGCTGCTTGTTTTAATTTTGACATACTTGTCTTTATTTAGGATATACAGGGGTGAACACAACTGGTACCTTAATCTTTTGGCTTACTGTACAATGTTATTGACAAAATAATCGTTCGTCTTATTTTATGTCAAGATGCATCAACTGCTTAAATTAAAGTCGTAATTACGAATTACCATTAAACGTGATCTAGTTGAAATCTGGCAAATGTTATTAAATTGTGTGTGTATGTTGAACCCTTGCGATGTTTTCTTCTTATATAAAACGTGTTTTATTTTGTTTTGAAGTCCCAAGGAATGTCAGGGACCTCAACTAATAAATGTATGCCGAGTAAGCAGTTGGACAACCGGATCTGAAAATTATTTTTACGTAGACTATCCAAAGCTGCAATATGGTGCTTACTAAACTTTTGGCTTCAGGTTTTTACAGTGCCAGCGAATGTTCATCAAATAAACTTTACTTTGTGGCCGTGATTTAAGAGTATAACCAAGGATAATTTCAATATCCTGACACGTAAAATAACAGAAATGTGATGATGGTGATAGAACATTGTGAATGACCCTCGTATATTTCATCTAAAACAATAACAAAAAAAAATATAATCACCTTTATATAACTTGACATTGTAATGTTATTGAAACCCTTTTAATACAAATCTAACATGTTTATAACGTTACGTGGGTGGGTCAATACACAAGCAAAACAAATAGTTACCTTACAGAATAAGACCAATTCCTTGAAACCTTCATTTGTCGCCTTCTTCTTCTGTAGAAGATTAGACCTTCGTCTTTGAATCACCAATGACAAGACCGTTACCATAACTAAAACCAGGTTGGCAGTAATCGCTAACGCTACTGGTATTCCAAATGCATAGAGATTGACTTGCGAATTCATTATCCAACATTCGCCTTCGCCCCCATAGACACCATCCGATGTAATACAATTGCAAAAATGAACAAACAACGTAATAGCAACAATAACCAATGGAATAAACCACCCACAAAACTGATAAATGATGTAAGGTTTTTGCGCGTCATTGCCTATTTTCATAGGGCGAATGACAAACTTATCCACGAGAATGACACCTAATAAAGATGTCCAAGTAAACACAGATAGCCAAAAATAATGAGAAACTGCAGCAAATGCTATGCAAGCCGTAGCTGACAAAGGGATCTTATCAGAAAGAAACGTACACACTTGGGCAAACAACAAAGCGAAACTAAGACACAAAATGCCATAGCCGTACACATTTCTTAGCTGTTTAAACACAGAGTAGGTGATAATTGTACCTACTTCTCCAAGTACAGATAAGCAGGATAAGCCAAAACTGACTCCATCGAGAGCATCTGAAATAAACCGGTAGGAATCAGACCTACTTGGTATTTTACTTGGTGGAGGGATTAAATCGATACAGATTTGTGCTGAATTATCGGGCATTATCAAGAAAGTATCATTGGGAATCAAAGCAATTACCCCGTCACTGTGATTCAGATACAAACCACTTTCATTGACATAATACTCCTGCGGCTGGATGACGATTAACTCGCAATCCAAGAAGGGAACTTCGACAGGCACAGGACAGAAAACAACTACTTCATATTTAATTAATGTCACATCTTTTAAAATATATTCGATAAATATCATCATATTTCTTGGAATGACATAGCTGTCACCATAAAGGTAAACAGTTTTATGACCGGAAATATTGACATGAATTAAGTCTGCTGGACTACCTGTAAACCAACCTTCCGGGCAACTTAAATGGTCCCTGACATCACTGGTACAAGATACTACCAAATCCAAGTTGTTGATATCACAAGTATCATATCTACTACTATTATCAGGTACAAACAATCGATCGAAGTCACTTAAAAGATTTGAAACAACAGGTTTTAATTCGTCATATCGCAAAGCTATCCAGCGATATTCATCATTTGCATTTGGATGCTCAAATTGCTTTGGATACACATTCCCTTTATACAATGTCCTTTCTAAACAAGAACTTATCCAAGTAGAACTTTTAAAAATTGCCATGAGCCTCTGGTGCTGGCAATCCCAATTTTCTATCAAAGCATCTACATTGGCTGTACTATTCTGCAAGACACATTCGTAATCCCTTAATACAAATCCATAAGAACACACGATAGGTCTACATGAGTCAGATACAAAGTTTGGGGCTTCTCCTGGTGGACAAGTTAAAACCGGAATTCGCTTTGACCGGAATTCGAACATGGTTTGAGATCCTAATGTGAAAGCTTTGTCATAACATCCATATTCACCCTGGTAATCTAATCTACACATTCTACAGTAAGGATTTTTGTAAGAAATTTGATTTTTGTTGCAACTACCTGATAAAATTGGGTACATATAAGACTGACAGTATTCTTTAATCGTCTCGTTTTCGAAAGAATCATGACATATCATGACATGATACCTACGACATGCTCGAACCTGTGACCCTACTTGCTTCCTGAGATTATAGCACCCTTTTACATCGGGGTGTGGAGGATACTCCTGACCCCACATATGAATATCTTCCGGATCATTCCCGTTGCAGATCGCACAATAGACATTTCGATAGTTAATACCATGTCTATCAAAAACGTGCATCGAATTTGTTACATCTAAGCAACGTGACGTAATGTATGCTTCATTCCAAGACTTAGAGCAGTTAGAGACAAAGTAAGCGGTGTCGATGCCATCCAATCCCGCCACGTCAAGACACTGATACATGGAGCTATTGATAGGATTATTATGGGAAATTCGCGTGACGTTTCCATCTTGACAATTAGCGTCGTAGTCTATACAACAGTCGCCGTATATTTTACAATTGATATCACATTGGCATGTCGATTTATTATGGTGATTACATCGTCCATTACAGCTTAAGTCTGGTAGAAGTAGTAATTCGGTTCCATTCACCACGTCATATATTTCATAATCGCCTTAAATTATTAAACACACCGTAAATACAATTAGCCTACTGCTGTTAATAAGATGTCGTAATTACCCCAGAAATTGCCACAATCTGATTTAATGAGAATTCTTTCAAAAGCGGAGAGAATTGGACAAAACTATGAGAATTGAAAATGTTCTCATTTCTATGAAACTTTCTCATCCAAACGAATGAGAAATACTAATTAAGGTGTCAACAATCTTTCACATTGTTTTAAATGAGAAAATTTAACACGACAATTAGTATGTGACAGGTTGTTGACACATTAATTAATATTTCTCATTCATTTGGATGAGAAAGTTTCAGAGAAATGACACTATTTTCCACTCTCATAGTGTTGTCAAATTCTCATCGCTTTGGAAAGAATTCTAATTATTGTTATGTGCCCCAAAATATTCCATAATATTTATTAAAAGTTAGGTATTTTGTAATCAGATATTAGTTTTCACTGGTTTTGATATTTATCTCCATTGGTTTGTAAATAGAATATTCTAGAAACTCAATGGAAAATGCTAATTAATTATCATACATAATGGAAATTACTATAATGATCAAAAATATAAAATTAGAATGATCATGATTGCCAAAGTAGTAAGCGGTGGCGCTATTAAATATTCATGGTACAGTACGACAGGGAAATGATTCTGATTGGGTTGTGTTGAGGTAATGAGTTATTTTTAGAAGTCTGTAATATGTCATAAATAGTTAAGATTATTCGAGAATGGTAAGAGATGATATATAAAGCCTGTATAGGAAATGATTTGGCAGGAGTATGAAGTTCTAAGAGGGTCAAAATTCAAAGTTACTCAAAAGGTTGAGGCAAATTGTTTCAGAACAAGAATAGTTTGCACTATCTTCGATGTCTAGCTAGCATGTTACACAGCAAAGAGTTTTACATGAGAGATGATAAAAACCTATTCTTTTCGTGAATCCCTTGGACTTGAGGAACAGTTAGCCTCCATTTTTACGGAAATTGGATCAACTTTAATTTTCACCCCTGTACAACATGCAATTGACCTGGGACCTGTTGAGCCTCTTTACGTGATAACTATATGTCTTACGCGCTAATATGTTACACGTTTGTGATCCGTATGCACAAACAAACAATTTGACAGTCTTTTTACTGAATTTAGAGCGTCTTTAATTTTGCCCCACAAGAGGAATAATTTCAACAGCATTTGAACAGTTTACATTTTGACCTCTGTGTGAACTTTGACCCACCATATCTCAAAATGCTCAATGCTGACAGAGATCCAGTAAACTTATTTTTGAATTTGGTGGTCTTGAAAAACTCTTTGAATTATCAACACTTGACTATTTCTGTACAATGACCTGAGATCATGTTATTAACACGGTGTATTTAATATTCGACCCCTAATGCGCAGCTGTTAAGGCCGTTTGAATAGTACCAACGTTTTCAAATGCTGTTTACTCAAAATAGCGACTTTGCTTTTTCGACACGCTCCCAAATTCACAATGTTACGGCGTAAAGTTGAATTGGTTTCTAGCCAATGAGGTAGCGCGCTTTTTGTTGCGTCTGGAAAAGCGTCATACCTCATTGGTTAAATACCAATCGTTCGTCGCTCAGCGATGAAGTATAAATCCAGCTTAACAAGAAACCTGTGGTTTCAACATATCAAATTGTAAGCGCTCTTTAGCAAAGTCATAGTTCATTGAATTTACAACCGTATGACAAAGCAGGCGAAAATAGTAACTTGTTGCAAAGGATTTGCAATTTAAATAGAATTGATCATTGCTCATTAACACGAGCCTAGTATATGGACAATATAAGTGTGATCTTTCATTTAATGACATAAGATTTGAAAAATATTGTAAGGAATACTTGAGGCTTTGACTTTTAAACCCTTCATTTTGGTCGTTTACCACATTCGCTTTGCTATAACATTGAATTGCGTTATCTGTGGACCTAATGGGGTAAAATGTTTTTAGGGGGAAGTGTTAGGTTTCGTTTGATATAAACAAAATTCTCATTGGATGAAGGGAAAACATGAGGCCTGTTTCCACCTAGAAGCTCTTACGATGCTATGCACTCAACCGTGTAGTGTAATCAACGACTGTTCACTGCTTGCTTGGAAACTCTTGGACGAAAATGTGTGCTCAGGTGTATCGATCGATGGTTTATAAGAGAATCGTTTTTGTATACAGACCTTTCCATATGTTACCACAACTGCATGTTAGTTCCTTTTGATCCAAACTTGAGCAATTTCCATCGGCTATACCCTTCACATGCAGGTCCATGCTTACGATGGCATCATATCGTATTTTGATATTGGCAATTAGTACATCTGTTGTAGATGAGTTACCTGCACCCACTGAGGTCTCGTTAAAGGCGCTAGAGCAAGACCAATCTTGTGGCTTTATTGAGCAGAATAGATTTACAGTGTTTGTGCTCACGCTGACACATATTTTTCGCCAAATGTCGTCGTCACTGGTACGCGCTTCCACTACCCGTGTTGTGCTCAAGTTATCTTTCAAACGCATACGCCATGAGAGTAAAGTATTCGAAGCATGAGTCCACATTGATTCTGCGCATGACCAAAATATTAATTTTTAGATTCTTACTTCAATATGAATAGAAAGTGTGTTTAAAAAAAATCTATCGTCTTTCCCCTTTTGGCAAAAACAAATTCCGATATGTAAATGACCTAAATCTAACCAAAAGTAAGAAAGTCTTTTCTGATTTTCTGATCATGCCATACGTACAAGAGGTCCCATTCTTTGGAATTCTTTAGATAAAAATCTGAAAGCTTCAAACTCTGTTAAACATTTCCGTAATCAATTCAAAACAAAACTGATCTCTAAATATAATTAATCTTTTCCGTGAGCCCCCCCCCCCCCTTCCCTGGTCTTTTGGTTATGTTATGTGATGTTTATTTATTTTGTTAATTTCATTTGATTTCATGGAAAGGCTAACTTTCAGACCTTTTTGGTCTTCCAGCCTTTTCCTCCATATGTACCGTGTTTATATATATTATTTTTTTATGTAATGTCTTTGATTTTTATGGAAATAAAATATGAATGAAAGAATGAATGAACTTCTTCGAGTTTTCTCTTATATAAATGTAATATTCAATCAGGCATTCGACTCGACGTTACCAAATAAGAACATGGAAATTGCATTCGTATCAACGAGTTGGCATTTTTTTGCTCGACAAAACCAAGTGAGTTTTTATTCAATGCAATATTTTGTCCTTCACATCAGAAGGCTTCATCCGGTGTTTCTTATTGTCTTTTCTAGTCTCTAAAAAAGCGGGATTGTTTACATGGCTATAGAAATATATACCCTCCTCTCTTTTTAAGGTTTTGTTCCCCAATCCTTTTTACATGGTTGGCCGTGGGTGACATGATCAGAAATGCCCACTTTAGTCAGCTTTTTTCTTGTAACTTGCGTTCAGAGCGAGGGTATTTTTTGTTGGTAGCTTTATTGAGTTGTGTCCAGCTTTGGCTGAAACACAATATCTAGAGTGTATGGACACGCTAAGAAAAAGAAGACCCATACAGATAAATACTTCAACCTCAATTCAGAGCATCCTCTCAGAACCCTTTCGATCGTATGAACAGGTGATCAAACAAAAGAAGAAGAGCATATACGTAAATATTATACGTACGTACCTTTAAGACTGGCTAACCGAATGGGCTATGGACAAAGTAAAATATCAAATGCAAAACAAAATCAAAAACGCTGAAAAACCGATTTCTAAGAAAAGCAAGGGTACTGAAAATTTGCACACTCGCTCTGTTATCAGAAAATTCAAAAACAGACTAAATCAGCAATTTCTGATCATATCGCCCGGGCCAATAAATTTGGGATAATTCATAGATTCTTACAATAAGTTCGAGAAGCCATGGAGCAAGACCTGTTAGAGGAGGGCACATATTTCTTAAGCCATGTATACAATCCGCTTTTAAAGACTGAACAAAAAAGACTAAGGAACACCGGAAACCAGTTTCCCGGGAAAGTGCATGAGATGACCATATCAGTCAAACCTGATGAAATCTTCTGATGCGAATGATGTAATATTGCAGTGATGCAAATTCACTTGGTTTTGTCAAGCGAATATGTCAATTCGTTTATTGAATCAACCTGATGAAATTAATCAACGATGCATGAGTATCATCATGATCATATGCAAATTGATTGATTTGATTTGATTTGATTTGATTTGATTTGAATTTATTCATGCATATCATTCAAATTACAGAGTTCACATTAAAAAAAAACATAAAAAGAAACATAGAATATAAAAAAGACATTAAAATTACATTTCAAATTACAATATACAATACAATTACAAATATGCATAGGATAACCATTTAAGCCCTAAGAAGGGCTTATTTCCGAAGGGGTCCTTTAAAATTTTAAACATTGCACACATTAACATAAAAAAAAACTATATATGATACTATCAAAAATCAATAATTATTATTGGACGAAAGATCAGAAAGCCAATATTGCAGACGTGTATGAAAAGGCAAATCCACCATGATAACTGGGATTCGATGCCAGACCCCGCCCCCACCACCACAACGAGCCAACTCAAAAAGCACACCCACATATCTTATGCAAAAGAATATCTTTTGCAAAATCTTACTTTGTACCTGTGACATTCTGGAAAGGGGAATTGCCTTTCCAGAATTTCACAGGTACAAAGTAAGATTTTGCATAAGATATTCTCTAACAGTTAAAGTTGGCCCTATCAGTTATCTATTTGATTGACTTAGGGAGATCAGCCCAATCATGAATGCTAGCTTGATAAAAGGAACCTGAGTTTGAGCTGTTGTTTGTGTGTGTGTAATAATTATGCTGACTGGACCTAGTATTGTGGTTATGAACCTGGGATATTTTGGTGAATTTATAATCTAAATATGGTGGCCCTTGGTCATGGTTGATATTAAAACTATGATTAAGCCGCAATTGTTTTGCCATAATGCAAATGTTCAAAATCTCCAAATCTTGGAAGTCCTTTTAACATCACATTGATGTTAAAACATCAATGTGATAAAAAGAGTCTTTACTAATAACCTTGTTCTGGGCACGCTGCAATTTTATACTTGTACACGTAGTTTTAGATACTCCGACATACCAGGATAATATGGAGTAGTCAAATAAACACAAAATCAAGGCGGAGGAGAGGAATTTAAGTCTGGAGTTGACTCTTTTTTTTTTTTATGTCAGAAGGAATCTGCTCTCCAGACAAAGCATTGTCAATTTACCCCTGCAATACGCTAAGATCAATTTATTTATCGCGAATAATTAAACACGTGATAATAATTAGATTAATGAATTTGACCCGAGGTCAAGATCAAACAATCATGGCTATCACAGTGTGAGCAACTGCCACAGGAGAACAGAACCCCAAGTTCATTGAAGACAAATTGCCACTCATTTAGCTCGTTGAATTGACGAGAATAATGAAACGGAACAAAAAACAGTTAACATTCATCTATAAATAAGGTAGCTCCTATGTTGCATTTTGTTGTGGTAGTCTTGTCCATAATCACTGGAAACTGGTTGGTACCAATCATTTTTTTACACCCTGTATATAATTTTTCAGCAACAAAGAGACAGGTACGTTACCGTTTGAACAAATCACCGCTGCATCCTCATTAACACATGCGCAGTTTGCAGAAATCTCACCATTACATGAGAAAAAGTCCTTAGGTGTTGTTGAATCGCACTGCAAGGATGCCAACTTAGATGTTTGGTTCACCGAAGGTACCTTTTTGGCGGCAATAGCTTGTTGATATCCAAAATATCGACATATTACGTCGGCCTCTGTTGTTGACCAGGTGTCTGTACAGAGTCTACCCCATGTCACATCACCGTCAAATATTTCAACAACAGCTCCTGTTGTAGAAGCGTTTCCGACTAGTCTCATATGTATTGGTTCATCTGACAATATAATGTATAAAGGTATTAAAAATTGTAGGACTTTTTGGGAAAAAATGTATATCTTCAATAAAGTCAAAAATCGAAAAGTTCGAAAAGTCAACATTTTCAAATGATGGTCGGCTTTTGCTTCCAGCTGCATACACTTTGAATACGTATCATTAGAGTTATAAAGTTTAAATGTCAAAAATATAAACTTTTAATAATCTGCCATAAATTTTGTATTACATCGCTGGTTTTACAAAAATCTAAATTATTTGATATCAGTAGGACATTCATCGTATTCAAAATGCAATTTGATGTGTCTGATGTGCTCTCAGGTCCCACAAAAATACTGTGCATATGTTGCTATCAGATCCTTTAAAACACGTGAAATTTATAGTAGTTAATGGTTATAGATGTAGGTATAATCTAGAAAAACCAAAACAATTAAAGTTTGTAACAAAGACTGATTAGTTATGTATCAAATGTATGGGAATGTTACCCTAAAATTACGAATTTTACCCTAAAATTACGAATTTTACCCTAAAATTACGAATTTTACCCTAAAATTACGAATTTTACCCTAAAATTACGAATTTTACCCTAAAATTACGAATTTTACCCTAAAATTACGAATTTTACCCTAAAATTATGAATTTTACCCTAAAATTATGAATTTTACCTTATAATTGAATTTTACTCTAAAGTTATGAGTTTTACCTTAAATTATTGGGTGGGGTGGGGTGGCTAGGGTACTTGGCTCCCCCCACCAAAATTATTGGGGGGGGGGGGTGGCTAGGGTACTTGGCTCCACCACCAAAATTATTGGGGGGCACCCCAGCCCCCGGTTCCGATGCCACTGTATACTGCACGACTACCGTGACCTACCAGGTAGGCATTGCAAACTGACGACAGTTCTAGGATCACAATCTGGTTCTGGCGATGCAAGTCGCTTGGTAAAGTCGTCCAAATTCCACATTTCTGCATTGCCATATCCGTATCCCAAAGACGCATCAGTATAGTAGGACAAAATGTTAGGGAAGCCCATACTTTGACAGAGATCAACAGCATCCTTTTTGTTAAAGTAATCAAGTGAACCACATATTGGATGCCATTTGTCAACACCGTATCGCATGTACTCTAGACGTCCTTTATAATTTCTACCGCCATCTTGCAGATGAAATAAATCAAAACTCTGTTCTGTAAAAGTAGTAAGAAAACATACACGATGCTATAGTCTGAGTAGTGAATACGATGAAATGAGTGAGCGTCTCAGAATTTGAGCAGATCTGGAGTCGAGCGACTCTGCAGGTGAGCGGCTCTGGAGTCTAACGTCACTGGAACTGAATGTCCATGGAGACGTATTCACCACTAGGCTGTATCTCTCCAAATGTAAAAGAGTAGAATTCCACTCTTTTATGGATTCCTAAAGTGGAGTTAAATTTCACTCCATATTCATAATGATTATCAATCTTTGTAGAGCGACTTTCACTATATCTTTTTTATTCAATTTCCACTCTGTTATAATACTCCATATGAATTATTACTTAGACATTAGTACATGACAAGCAATTTGTGACCACCTTTGAAATTTGACCTCTGTGTTGACCTTTAACCTTGAATATGGCCAGAGTGCTGGGAATTATTTTTGTAACATTTTGAATGTGTTATAGGACCATAAAAGGAAGCTTAAAAATTTGGTTTGATAGAGTCCTGGGGGATGCACCTTAAACCCTGGTATGTACTGGACTATATGCACGCATGTTGATAGTGAATATTATGTGAATGACGATTACCGACTGGATCAAAGTTTTGGTTCAGAGGTGGCTGTTCAGAATGTGGAAATATGTAGCAGTGGTCAAAAACCCCATCAAAACAGAGTGATACTGAGGAGGAAATGAGAAGAAGAAATATGAACCAAAGAGAGAATTAAAGAAAACGGCGAGCGAGCAGTACTGCCAGTAGAAGATTGATTAGTGAAGGACTAGCCTGTAGAGCCCGTGACCAATTTATAAAACAAAGGTTTGAAAGTAATTTTTGGATATTTGATTGATTCTGAATAAATTAAGCTTGGGCTCACCTCCTGAAACCTCCGGGCATTCCGGGGGTGGGGTCAATCAAGGTCAAATGGGGGTCAACTTTTCAAAATGCTCCAATTATATCAAATAATATATCAAATTACACGTATGGTCATGATGATTCCAAAAATGTATAGATTGTTGTGTGTCAGACCTTTCATGAGGGCGGTATAACGAAAAATGTTCAATGGTTAACAAACTTTTGAATTCTGACCATTTCGCAAAATATAGTTAGCAGGGTCCGATTTTGGTTATTTTGGTGTCTAATTATATGTTTTCTTGCACGAGAAAATCAATGTCGCCCGTGTTATATGAGACGATAGATGCACTCCAGCGGCTGAACTCAGATGGTCCACCGTCACCTTTGCAACATGGTTGGAATTTAGGGCAAATGTTTGCCAATGCGGTATTCCAAGCAAGCGCTTCCAAAACGTTTGCGTGATGTGGCAACTAATGTGAACACAGCACTGATTCGGATAGTAGTGAAAATGATTTTGATTCATATTAATATAACGGTATAATGGTCAGATATCAAAATAGGTGAGTTAAAACAGTACTATAGAAATTATCACTTTTGATATACAGTATCAAAAATTATCTTTTGACAGCCATGTTGCAAAAGAGGGTTAATAGTTCCTTGTATATTTTTTTTTTAGCTAGTAAAAAGTTCAGGCCCAGCCCTGCCTTAATGGGTTTCATTTGGCGAAAAGTAGACCTACGAAGATATACCTCACTGGACAGAATAGTTTTAGATCAGCCTGTTATTTTACTTTAATAAATGTACTATGCAAAAATACCGAATGATTCACATATGGATAGACGCAGTGTTGAGCAATCATCATATATCCAAGCACCTTTGGACGACA
>NC_092645.1:62481227-62563727 GCF_039555335.1 Amphiura filiformis | reverse complement strand
GTACTTCCATACGGGATTGGTGGACACACTAGAATTTAGTAAAAACAAATGTCAAAATTAGGTACCGATCGTCAGGGGGTTAAGGAGTTATGAAAATAGTCGACAACAAATGTCACCCCTCGCATCCACTTCGGTTCCCCCTTGTTTTCCCATTATTTTCTATATATAAAACGTAACATTCCATTCCTCCCTGAAATAAAGAATTCTGATTCTCTCCTCTATACAAGAACACTCGCTTAAGCTGAATTTATATTCGATGGCTTTTGCAGAAAAGCGATTCTCACGCATGCTCATTGTTTACTTCCGTTTTCAGACCGTCAAGCCGATCAAATCGCGGAGGCAAAACGTTGTAAATCTGAGGTCCTGGGTTCAATTCCCAGGCGGGATCACTTTTTCTACTTGTCTCCTTTATTATTTTCGATGGCGAACCTGGTGAAAATTTATGCTTATTATGAACATTTGACATTTCGAAATCCAATTTTGATTGATATAGAATTGCAGATTCATAAGATGTGGTAATAATCTGACGCACCAACTCCTCTTGTGAATAAATGGTTTCATTAATATGTTAATATTAATATCACTACGTCATACATCATGTATTTAGTAGAGCAACAGCGCTAATGTTCCGTGACCATATTGTTAACAAATGTTTGAAGTGTTTCTGACTTGCACGAAGGATACTGAACAAAATCTGTTTGGACTGCCCTCTTCAAAGTTCTGGTAATTGTAGGTAGGGGTCAATTAAGATCAAGCAGGGGTCAAAACTCGAAATATATCCCAATCCTGTTGTACTATATGTCTGGTCAAAAAAATGCATAGTTTAATTGCTGTATCTGCAAAGTTTATGGGCAGAAACGTGTCAAAGGTCAATGCACTTTGGGCTGGGGCCAATTTACTAATACGGTTAACATTGTCCAATTGACAATCTTATGATCGTATCAGTAGATTGGCTTCAGCCAAAGGGGTGTTGACCTTTGACATGTTTCTGGCAATAACGCCGTAACGAAACTTAAATTATTCTTTTTTGATTCACCTCACATGGGTTGTGACATTGGTGCTTTATCGCGGTTGCGCTACAAGCGTGTCGACAGACCGCCATTATATGTGTGCCATAGTATGAGAACCCATAAGCATTTCTAGGCTCTTTTCTTAATACGGACATAGTCCAGGAATTCTCCGACCGATGTCCGTATCAAAAAGATGAGAACGGGTATGGGTTCACATGGATGCACACTCTACGCGATTAACGTTATGTGCGCGAGATGCGCAACTATACGTCACTACTCAAGGCGAACCAATGTATATACATTTTTGGATTTATTTATGGCCAGATGAATAATTTACAAAGTTTTAAACAGGATTGGGACATTTTTCAATTTTGACCTGTTTAACCTTAATTGACCCCTACCAAAAATTGCCAGAACTTTGAACACATTGAATTAAGAGAAGAGTCCAAGGCGATTGTTCAGCATACTTCAGGGAAGTCAAAAACGCTCTCGAACCTTAATGATTTGGTCACGGAACATTACCGCTGCTCCTCTACTTAATTATACAATTATGGGAAAGTATTTTGTTTCTTTCTCCAGTATTTTTTGGTTGTCCCAGTATTCTGGTATTAGGCGCGTACTCTTATTCTCTGTTACATGTTCTTGTACTACCGATGAGGAGCCACCTGATCAGGTTGGTCTCTAGCCGTTTCCAAGGAAAAACATCAGAGCTAACAACATTGGCTGATGACGAGTAAGTTCCTTTAAATTACTTTCAATTTTGTTTTGTTTATGCAGAAAAGAGCATTTTCAATAAGGGTTGGCGATTTTTTTCATTAAGAAATACCTCGATATATTTCGTCGGCCGCATCTCATAGTAACGTATTTGCAAAATACGCATTTCGAGAAAATCTAATTTGAAATTTTAGCGATTTTCATTTGCTACATACTCTTGATGAAAACATCATTGTCGATTAAAACCTGATTAAAAGTAATGTTCATATGCCATATTTTCAATGTAATTCACTTATCACTATCATAGCATAATTTATTCTGCAAAAATCAATATTAAATAAAATACGTCACTATGTGAAAAGGACTAATGACAATTTCGGCGTTCAAATTTACAAATACGTCGTGCAAATACATCACTATGTGAAACAGTTGCGCAAATACGTCACTATGTGAAACGGCAAATTCTTCCAATTGCAGATACGACATACTGGGATTGCGCAGTATAGATGATCGGCAAATACGTCGTTATGTGATACAAACATTTTAAGGTTTTGCAAATATGACACAATTAATTTAATTAATATCTTACTAATTAAGCCACTTAGAGGCATGGTATTTGGTGAATATATAGAGTAGAATATAACAAAAGAATGTTCCCATTTTCTCAAAAAAATTTAAACATGTCGAATACGTCACTATGTGATACGGCCGACGATTTGATTTAAATCGATATTTTTAATGACAAGAACTCCCCATGATAAAGACCAGTACCTTGACCAGTGGAATGCTAGATATAGGTGATATTCCATTAGCTATTTACAAAAAATCAAAAGATGTTTTCACATGTGAAAATTTCAAAGAAAAAAATTGGCAAATTCTGCACCTTGAAGATTAACTTTTAGCAATAGATAAAATGACATCATAGAGGTATTCTAATTATATCCAAAAAGTATAAAAGCATTAGCAATGAAGTAAAAAAGTCAATTGAAGAACGAAATTAACTTAAATTTATCAAAAATGGTAAAAATTGAAAAGGTTGATTTAAATCAGTTATTAAAAAAATCATTTGATTTAAATCGTGATTTAAATCGATTGATTTAAGGGTATGTAATACCATGATTTTCATCAGTACCCCTCTTATTTTTTTTCTTGCAAATTTATGAAGTACATAAATATGTTCATGGCCTCATGTCCTGAACTTATAAAATATCTCTACATACAAAGTGCTTTTAAACCATTTTAGTAAATCATTTTGGCCCTATATATTGTTTGTTTACTGTATCCTAGTAACTCAGATGTGTGTTTCATAACAAAACATATTTTATTCTATTCAAGTAAAGTTCTTGGATTGAATATAATAAATCTTTTGTTGTACTATCTAAAATTGATTCAGCGATGCATGCTAAATAACACTGAATAGATTAAATAAGCTCTTCCACAGTGAATGCATAGCCAATTTAATACTATGTATACTTCTATCATGTGTTGTTAGGAAAAGAGATTTCAAAAGGCTATAGGTCATCATAGGTCAGGTTATAGGTCAATTGGTTCCTGTCAGATTTAGGCATCCATTTTGAAATACATGTGATTGTCTGTGATATCATATTGAGGCATCAATTTTGATATTTTGTCTAGTTTGTCTTTTACTGGATATATATTGAAAAAGCTTGTGGTGGATATATTAACATACCTTGGGATGTGAGTGGTGAGTACAACTTAGATTGCCTAGTTGAATGGATTGGACAAGCAAAGGTAAAATAGTTACCAAAATCACAAAAGTGAAGCTTACGAAAAACTACCTATTATGGTGGTATAGGTGACAAGAAATACATTTTTTTTTTCTAGTCAACCTAGTGTAGTACCCCCTTAAATCGCGCCAAGCCTGTTTTTAATGATATAGCTCAATGAACACTATCATGTCATCTATGTAGAAATCAATACGATTCTCGGTGTAAGCGATAATTAGAGACGTAAATTGCAATTTATAATTAATATACATATTATATAAAATTCTCCTTACTTGATTCACTTTGATCGGCTGCACATTGGATGAACAGTTTACAGGCCAGAAGAACAAATAACGGTAATATGCGTGATAATTTCGCCATATCTTCTGTTGACTCAATGCATTTTACTCAACTGCAACGTTCGCGTGTTACTAAAAAAGAGCTGGGGATTCAAAACTCCTATCGTCCTTGCTAACAAGCCACACCCTATTTAAAGTATGTTCAAGTTGTCCTCATGACTACCATAACAAATACAAGAACCCAGCAAACACAAAACGTTTTCGACATCATTCGCAAAAGGTTATAAAAGGTTGTCAAAAAACATTTAAATGTCGGGTTATATAAAGGGTCTATTAAGAGTATAAAACGTTTTCATAAAAATAAAAAACATTTTTTGATTATCTACTGCTCAGCAAACAAAAATGATTTACAGAAAACGTTTAAATGTCGGGTTATATAAAGGGTATAAAAACGTTTTAATAACATTCCAAAAACATTCTTGAAAACTTGATACAAAACATTCTAAACAGAATGTTATTTTGGGGTTGAAAAATATTTTGCGAAAAATGTTTGCCCAAAATATTTTCAGTAACGTTTTAAAAACGTTTTCATGACCTTTATATAACCCGACATTTAAATGTTATTAAAAGGTTTTGAAAAAAACATTTTAAGAACATTTCTGTGTTTGCTGGTTTCAAATATTTTTACATAATGTTATTTAAGTATTGACACAATATTTGGCAAAAATGTTTGCAAAAATAGTTTAATATAACATTTTTGAAAACATTTAAAAATATTGTTGTAGTGTGTTTTCATACAAAACGTTTTAAAACGTTATGATGACCTTTATATAACCCGACATTTTAATGTTATTAAAACGTTTTTACCTAAACCAAAAGCCAAAATATAACTTATTTAAAACGTTTTTAAAACGTTTTTGTGTTTGCTGGGAAATATGTTTGTTCACGTGTAAGATTAAATAAATACGAAATAAAGCTTCACATTGCATTATGGGTGTTTTGATGTTTAAGGGTTCCGTATAACAATAGGTTTCACTTTTGTTAATGGGTTATATTGCTTTGAGAAGTTTTTTTAAGAATGATCCGTTTACTCGAAACATGCATCTCTGTGTTTTAGTGTAAAAATTACCATTGTAGTTTTTCAGGTTATCTCTATAGCTATATAATTATATGAAATAGTTTTTTATATAGTTAATGCGAACATTTAATTTAGCGAGCGAAAATTGGTACTTATACTAGCATAAAAGATATTAAAATAGTTATTAGGTAAACAGTTCGGTCCGACTACCTGCTCACTAAACACTGCCGGACCGGGCAGCATGTTGCCTGCACAGTCAACATAGGCCTTTGTAACTCTTCCGAATTTCGCAGACTACGCGCTATATTGTTTTTGATGACTTTATTAAAACTCGCGGGAAATTAGACTTTTACACATGAGCTACATCTAATTTGACTTAGTTACACCAAACGAAAAAATAATTTAAATAACAAAGAAGTTATAATGAATGAAATTAAAATTCAAGAAAAAACTGCCACTGATTGTGTATCCAATGATAATATTGCATATTTTACTTACCAAGAAATAATGGTGTATTTTAAAAAGATACTTTGACTGTTGCATTATGGGAAAGCAGACGTATGGTAGGGGAAATATCTTGCAATTAAATTCTTATATCACACTCTAAACCATTCACATACTTAAAAAAGCATGCTCCTCACTGGAGTCGGAGATACAACAAACACTTTTTAGATATAAATTGCTGACAATCATTTAAATTTTACGGACGGCACGACGATCGACTGTATTTGGATGAATTCGTATCAAAACCAGCAGAAGCGCTTGATTCTCATTGGTCAATTATCAATCGCTGGTTTCGTTTGCGACTCCACATTCAACTCCGTTGATTGATATTGGCAGTTTGAGCATTTCGTTGTGGTATATTGAGTGTTTGTATTTTTCCGTGGACGTGGTACTTGGAATGATCACTTCATTTGGTAAATTTAGTCTCACGACATTCTGTCTTATGTTGGAAAAAAATAATCAAGCACGAATCACAAGGTTTTATTTAAAACAAACTCATGCTGATTATTTAAAAAACTGAATAAAAACAGTCCTCTCTCAACACATGATATTCAGATTCCCGCGCCAAAATTGTCTAGTGCAACGACGTCATTGCTATTGTGCTCAACTGTGGCCAGCCGTCATTGTATTACTGGGATGTCATTGCACCAGACAATTTCGGCGCAAGGGAGTTTGAATATCACGTTTTGAGACATAGCTATTTTTATTAGTTTTTATGGTCAATACGAGGTTGTTTAAAATAAAACCATGTTATTCGTGCTTGTTCATATTTTTCCTAACATAGAAGGCATAATGTTGAGATTGACGGAGCCTTCCTTTAAGCTTGCTCTAGGGCTTTTTGTTCAGTGAAAACCTTTTTTTATTTTTACCAAACACTTTCTTTATTCTATCTATAATCACTGTATGTCTTTGGTATGGAGTGTTTGTAGATATTTGCTAGACAATGTTTGACGTGGTACTTTAAGTGATCACTGCAATCAGTAAAGCTTGGTATAGGGTGTTATTTCAATCAAAATCCTCTTCTACTTTCACCAAACGTTTTCTTCATTATATTTTATTTATGTATGTGTGTATGCATTTCTTTCTTTCTTTCTTTCTTTCTTTCTTTCTTTCTTTCTTTCTTTCTTTCTTTCTTTCTTTCTTTCTTTCTTTCTTTCTTTCTTTCTTTCTTTCTTTCTTTCTTTCTTTCTTTATTTTTTTATTTATTTATTTATTTATTTATTTATTTATTTATTTATTTATTTATTTATTTATTTATTTATTTATTTATTTATTAATAATTAATCAATTTATTTATTTATAGACTTACCACCTCATGGCAAACTAAGACCTGGACGGCCACGCGACTATTAACCCTAGAACTACTGAGCCATATTTTGTAACACGGACTATGAAGGGGGGTTACAACCCCCTAATTTTCCATCATAAACGTAAGTATAAACATTCACAACATAATCCGAGAAAAATAGATAGAGAAGCGACACTCTCTGCAAACTGCCTATACCGTGCTATACAGCGGTTGAAGACATCTAATACAGCAGAGTGAGCAGACAGTACATGTACAATGTGATTCTCTCATTTATAATTAGGATTACGTCATTGCCATTGTCTTCCAACAAGTGCCGGAGTGTCGCGGTCCTGACATAATGTCGCTATGACGTCATAATGTGAGGGCTCAAATGCAAATTTGGGAAAAGCATAGGCAAAATTGATTTTCGGCTAAAATTGTCTCTTAAATATAAAAGTAAAAAGTGGAATATTTTACAAGAGTCATTGATTTTACTGTAGAATCCAACGGTGGCCTCACCAATCTCCCCTCTATGGTCATCTCGGCCGGTCCTACCCCCGGTTAAGGTGCTGAGACACTATGAGAGAGTTATCATGGTGACTTAAGTTGAGATTGGCCGAGTAGTAGGTAGTACAGTGGTAAAGCTCTGGACCGGTAATCCAGCGACCGGGGGTTCAAACCCCGCTGAGTCCTGATTTGTGTTTCGCATTGTCTTACGTCCTGCTAGGGTGAAGCAAATAGGCCGCCTCATTCTTCATTATTTATATAATTTGCCGCTGAGACACTATGAGAGAGTTATCATAGGGACTTAAGTTGAGATTGCTCGAGTACCGACTGTGAACTCAGGTAGTACAGTGGTAAAGCTACCGGGGTTCAATCCCGGTTGAGTCCTGATTTTTTCTCTCTCAATATTTTTATATGCCAGTTTGCTAGAGCCCCAATCACGCTATATAAATTACAATTTCTCGGGCTTGCATCGTTAATTTCCGATCCTCGCATATATTGATTTGTGTTCCGCATTGTCTTACGCTCCTGCTAGGGTGAAGCATATAGGCCGCCTCCTTCTTCATGTTATTTCTTTTAGTTGAGATTGCCCGAGTATGGACTGTGAACTCAGGTAGTACATAAAGTAAAGCTCTGGACCGGTAATCCAGCGACCGGGGTTCAATCCCCGCTGAGTCCTGATGTTTTCTCTCTCAATATTTTCATATGCCAGTTTGCTCGAGCCCCAATCACGCTATTTAAATTATAATTTCTCGGGCTTGCATCGTTTATTTCCGATCCTCGCATATATTAATTTGTGTTTCGCATTGTCTTACGCAATGCTAGGGTGAAGCATATATGCCGCCTCCTTCTTCATGTTATTTCTTTTAAATGCTAAGTATTTAATAAAAAAACAAAAACAAAAACAAAACAAAACAAAACAAACAACACCAAAACAAAACAAAAACGAAACAAGAAACATGTTGTATCAATTATATTACTTTATTACATTATTATTCACTCATCGGAATTGTTATTGTAATTTTGACGTTTTTTAAAATATGTTTTGATTACCTTTAAGATAACATTTATTTTCAAATTATTTGTGGGAGCATGATTTTTTAAAATATAATTATATTAAAATTTAACCTTTTTTGAACCATTAATTTTATATAACAGCAAACAAGATAGATTGGAATGATTAAAGTGATATGCAGAGATTCGTCAATTTGGATGACTCAGAACCAACATTTTTCCTAACTTTCCGAGTTTTTCAATTGAAGATCTGAGCGTAAGAAGACCGTAAGTCCACTTGGCCCCTCAACATGTATACACCAAAGTTACGTGTAGTTTTTAGGGTTTTATAATGTTAAATACATGTTCCAGGGAGAAAACATCATGAAAGGCTGTGAAAGATTTGTTTAGGCCCCTGAACATGTATAAAACATTACCAGACTATACGCAACTTTAGTGCATACATGTTGAGGGGCCAAATGGGCTTACGATCTTCTTGCGCTCAGGTCTTCAATTATAGTGTCTTACTCATGACATGAATAGGCTTTATACTGCGTTTTTATGTTACATGAGAGAATGTTGTATTTCATTTTAAAATCCGGATTGAGAAAATGCGATATGGTGGCCTGAAATAAACAGAAATACTAATAAAATGAAATTTTCAGCATGTGTTTATTATGTAGTTATGCTGTTTTCATACTTGCTGCCGCTTACCACTCAGGGGTGTGACTCTTATACTTTTCTGCAAGCGGCACGACGCGTCGCGACGTGAATTCAACTCCTAGCGATCTGCCGCTTTGGGCAAAGTGTTGGAGTGATCTATATATCGGCTTGAAGCTTGTTACCGCTATCGTTTGTGGTGCGACTGCGCAGTACAGCAATATTGTCATCAGCTAAAGCTGCCCTCGCAAAATAAACCCGTCTTTACCGTTGTTAATTCGCGATGAACAACGGCGTAATCCTGTTGAATCCCTAAATGGCGCCTATATTAAACTGTTTAGGATATTTGTTTGCTGTGCAAATATAGTAAAAACCTTATTCGATGGAGCGCGCTTACATAAACTGCACACAAAAAAATCTTTACATTTTGAAAAAGAACCCATAATGTTTAAAATCTGAAAATGATTTAATAATATTCTTTACATTTTGACACCTCTTTGCATCACGGCCATATCGAATGGTTTGGCTACAAAACCATTCTCTTGTAAATTAAATTTATGCACTGTTTTTACCTCGATACACTCGGGTACGCAAATTTGTCCAAGCAAACTTAGTCTAGCAATGACTCGTCTCCACCCTGTCTGTGTTTACACTACATGTTTCAGTGCATAGCATCATACGAGCTGTGTGAGCTGCAAGCTAGTGTGAACTTAGATCTGTGATTGGTTTTTGTCAAAACCACGAATGTTCCCTCCATCCAATCAGAAAAAGTTTTTATATCCAACAAAAGCTAACAAAAGCGATGACGCAATCACTCTAAGTGTTAAATGCTCACGGAATTGCTACCCGGGGCAGCGTTACCCGTGTAGCTACCGGTCCGTGATCGTGTGTTTGGCATGCGGGGGTCTATGGTTCGAATCCCAGTGGTGCCAAGTGACTTCTGTGTTCATCATCTCTCCTTTTTCGTATCTTCTTTAACTTCCGATATCAAAAAGCAGGGTTTGGTGTTAGGGTTAATACATCCAGAGGATGAGGATGTAGATATTATATGTTTGTGGAGTTCTATGTGTAAAATTGTGACATATTAGGGGTGTGATATGCAGGAAAGAGGACTAATCGAAATCATCACATACCGACTTGTTTCCTAATCAATATTGTCACGATGAAATATTGGTATATGCCATTTAATTATAATAAATGACATTTTGATAAGAACAATCACTTTAGGAGGCAATGTTCAAAAGCAATCACTTTAGGAAGCAATTTTCTTGAAACACGAGATATAATTAGTCATTATCGTTCCATTATAGCCGATACTGCAAAATCTAAATCGATTTATGTTCTTTCCGAAGGCAATAATTAATTAATAATAAATAAATAAAATAAATAAACTGCGAGATCAAGCAGAAACGTGACACGTAGCAATGGTTCAAGTTGTCGTCATGTGTGTGTCTGGATTACAGATGAATATACCACTTGCACTTGATCATATTACTCGTGTCTCCGTGTCTGAATGACCTAGGAATAGTCCGACTTATAAACAGTCGTAGTTTGATCAATCCACCTTTCTAGAAAGTTACTCAATACTAAAGATTTATATCAAAATCTGCAGATTTTTGTTTTGTAAATGGATACACGCTAAATGATTAGAATGGAATTGGACGTTTCTTTCATTTTGGCCATCATCGTTGCAGGTAAGTGTACATATTTTGCTCACTTTTTCATTCTCAGACAGATGTAGAAATCAAAATGTTTTAGCGGATGACGGATCATAAAATGATGGCATCCAAGCAAATACAAAATGCTGTTTAATAGCATTCAAGCAAATACAAAATGCTGTTTAATAGCATCCAAGCAAATACAAAATGCTGTTTAGTAGCATCCAAGCAAATACAAAATGCTGTTTAATAGCATCCAAGCAAATACAAAATGCTGTTTAATGGCATCCAAGCAAAATACAAAATGCTGTTTAATAGCATCCAAGAATATACATTATGTTTTACAGAAAACGTTTGAATGTTGGGAAAGGCATAAAACGTTTTCATAACATTTAAAACACTTGCTACAAAACCGGGCTACAAAATATTCCAGCGTAATGTTATTTTAGTGTTGACAAAATATTTTACAAACACATTTGCCCCAAAGCATTTTGACAACATTTTAAAAGTATTTTACCAAAACCATAACATGTTTATAACACTTCTATAACGTTTCAAAAACATGTTTGTGGTTGCTGGGATATATATATATATATTGTTAAATGAGTTTGCGCTTGTTGCATTAATATTAGAAGCAAGCTTTGATTATGCAAGATTTGTCACAAGCAAAGGCATGCATAATACTGATAAATTTCGCAAAGGAGGGGGAGAGAGGGAGGAGATACTTAAAACTGAACAAGTGAGAGTAGGAGGAAAGACTAGAAAGAGAAGAACACGAGAAGAGAGAGAAGGGACCGGGGAGAGAGTGGTACAATTTAGAGAAACACCTAGCGGATATATTGACACCCTTATCAGGGAAAGGCACTTCCTACATCAAGAACTCGCAACATTTTGTTGAAAAGGCAGGGCAAATACCCATACAACCAGGTGACTTATTGGTCAGTTTTGATGTGGTATCATTATTCACTAATGTACCAATTGATGATGCTAGTAAGATTATAGGAGATATGCGTGATGATGATACACTTAAAAACAGAACACGCATGACAAGCGATGAGATCGTAGAACTTATGAAGTTATGCCTAACATCTACGTACTTCAAATGGCAAGGGAAATTCTATAAACAAAAAGAGGGTCAGGCAATGGGTTCACCCCTCTCCCCAATAACATCTAATATCTTCATGGAACACTTTGAAACCAAAGCACTAGATACGTATCCTTTGAAACCCGTTGCTTGGTTCAGATTTGTTGATGACACATTCGTCGTCTGGCGACATGGCAAAGACGAACTGGTCAAATTCCTAAATCATCTCAACAATCAACACAAGTGTATCCAGTTCACCATGGAGATTGAGGAGGCGGGTGGTATACCTTTCCTTGATGTCAAAGTGCAGAGATCTGACACTAGCTTGAGTTTCGCCATATACCGAAAACCCACTCATACTGATCAATATCTTCATTTTAACTCTAGTCACCATATGTCTGCCAAGAACAGTGTTGTCAATACACTGGTTCACAGAGCACTAACTCTGTGTGATGAAGAACATCGAAAAAACACATTGAAAAAGCGTTGAACAAGAATGGCTATCCCTCAAACCTCATACACAAGGCAATCAAGAAACAGACAGGAGAACGATCAGAAGAATTGATGGACGATGAACACAAAGGCGTTACTTTCATGCCATATATCAAAGGTGTATCAGACAAAATCTGTCGGTTTCTAAACCGTGCAGGGGTCAAAACATTCTACTCTAGGTCGGCCAAACTAAGAGACATCCTTAGCCACCCAAAAGATCCTCTGCCCAAGGATCGTGCACCATGTGTGTACTCCATACCTTGCAGTTGTGGTGAGCAATACATAGGCCAAACCAAACGACCACTAAAGGTCAGAATATCTGAACACCGAAGAGCCACAAGACAAAAGAAAGAAGAAGGCTCGGCATTAGCTGAACATGCTTGCAAAGAAGGCCATGAACCTCTGTGGGACGAAACAACAAAACTGGCACAAGTTTCTCACTTAGGGATTTTCAAACAACCAATCACAGAGCCGCTAATCTGTACCACGTCCGCAATTAAGTGATATAAACGCTCATCGTGCATACAATATATCAATCGGTCCATGAGTGGCCAACGGTTCCTGGTAAGCCGTATACTTCTACTACAGTATATGCAGTCTACATGTTCTCTGTTGACAAGGGACAGTCTTCATTGAACAGCCCTTTTTCAGAGCCAACAAACCTTTAATTTAGCAGATAGGCGAGGTTTGCTTGTTTTCTGTAGACAAGGGGCAGTCTTCAGTGAACGGCTCTTTTCAGAGCCACCAAAACTTACAAAAAACAGCAGATAGGCGAGATCTGCTTGTTTCTGTAGACAAGGGGCAGTCTTCAGCAAACGGCTCTTGTCAGAGCCACCAAAAACTTTATATTAGCAGATAGGCGAGATCTGCTAGTTTAGTTCTCTGTAGACAAGGGGCAGTCTTCAGTGATCGGCTCTTTTCAGAGCCACCAAAAACCTTTATATTAGCAGATAGGCGAGATCTGCTTGTTCTCTGTTGACAAGGGGCAGTCTTCAGTGAACGACTCTTTTCAGAGCCACTAAAAACCTTTATATTAGCAGATAGGCGAGATCTGCTTATTCTCTGTTGACAAGGGGCAGTCTTCAGTGAACGACTCTTTTCAGCGTCATCAGTAGACAAGGGGCGGTCTACATGTCTCATTCTTAGGTACTTTGTCCTGAAGAGGTAAGAGCTACTCCTGACGAAAGCTTGACAGTTCAAAACTTGTCCGACGGCGAACCCGCTAAAAACCCACTAATAGTTTCATACCAGTTGAATGAAAATTGGGGTCATTCGAGGTCAGAAGCAATCAGACAAAAGAACTAATGTAGGTGTGTCTACTCTCCTGTGTGCCAATTGGCTGAAAAATTTTGTTTGTAAAGTTATTTTTTATTGAGTAGTTACAGTGTGTGAGAGGTCCACACTCTTTGTGGTGTAGAAGTGACACTGTACGGGTGTTGAAATTATCATATTTAATTATTGGTAACATCTTAATCAATGAACATGAATTGTTTTTGTTGCTTCTGTTTGTTTCCACCCATATAATAGATCACTTAGATCTACAAAAAAAATCCATGCAGTGCACATTTTAGATTTTTTATTCTTGGAACCCAAGTACTTGGTAGACTATGCCATAGTCGAATTTTATTAAAATTATGTTATTATTAGTCATGATGAACCCGATTCGTTGAACTCAAAATTATACTGATGTTTATTAAAATTTAAGTATTCAATAGTAAAATGGTCATAAAGAATTAAGAATATCAGATGATTAGTGACAATAAAAGTAATTGAATGCAACATTATCTTGCATGATTATAATAGCTAACTTTAAGGGATCTAAAATGAGCGTTTATTGCGTTTCGACAGTATTTTTTGTGGCACATGAGAGCATCTCAGACCTATCGAATTGTATTCTGAATACGAAGCATGTCTTTCTGATATCAAATAATTTTCATTTTTTGAAAATCACAATATAATACAAACTTTATGACAAATTATAAAAATTTGATATTTTTCGAATTTTGATATATAACAGTCCTCGAAGTAAATTATATAAATCTAATGATATATTCTTAAAGTGTATGTAGCAGGGAGGAAAAGCCGACGGTCAATTGAAAATTTTGACCTTTCATATTGAAGATATGGATTTTTTCCCAAAAAGATCTATTTTTTTGGGTGTTTTGGGAAAAAATCCATATCTTCAATACGAAAGGTCAAAATTTTCAATTGATCGTCGGCTTTTCAACCCACCTACATACACTTTAAGTATAAATCATCAGATTTATAAAATTTACTTCAAATACTGTTAAATATCAAAAATATCAATTTTTAATGATTTGCCATAAAATGTGTATTAAATTGCGAATTTCAAAAATTCAAAATTATTTGATATCAGAATGACATTCTTCGTATTCAGAATGCAATTCGATATGTCTGATGTGCTCTAATGTCCCAAAATAAATACTGTCCAAACGTTCATACCCCAGCCCTTAATACTGAACAATTCTGATTTTGGAATTTACCAGTTTATTGATAGCGAACCACGAAAATCCGACTATGAACTTTGAATTTAAGCAGAACTTTGCTCTCTAAAAACACACTGTCAAGCATACTTGTTTATCAGTCCATTTATACCACAAGTACTAAGCATGGTATAGTACAAGACGCGCTACATGTTTGATGAGAGATTAACTTTCGCGTCAACACAAAAGCGCCGCAAATACCGCAGATAGTTGTGCACGATGTAGTTAATGGTAACGGCGCGGGCCCGGAAGATTTAAACCATAGCGAGATATGGGCGACCAATCACAAAGCATATCCATTTAAAGATGCATTACATCATCAGGGCAAATTTTAGTTAGGCCAGAAATTGGCCTAACTCTCCATAGAGTCCCGTGTTAAAAATTTTAACCGCAAGGCAAAGTCAGTAGTCCACTTGGGAAGCTAAGAAACAGAGGGAGTGCGGTGACTGAAAAGATCAGATACAGATGTGAAAATCTATCAGTTGCACACAAATCAATGTAAATCAGAGTTTTATGCTTATATGTAATAGCCAGAGTATGCAAAATGGGCAAGTGGACTACGGAGAAGTCTAGTGACATGGTTGATGGTACATAGATATATAATATCATTCTGTCTTATGTGAGCTGATGACAAGGCCTATATAGATCTGCTGCTGCAGTTGCAGTCCTAGTAAGCTGTGACTGGGCCCGGGCTACGGAAGATTCCAACAGGGCAATATCATCAGCAAAACCCAGGTAATTCAGCATCCTAGCAGGATACCTGCTTGACCGATGTGGGTAGGTAACAATTACAGCGTCAATTCCAGAAAGTAGTCTAGCAGGATAATAAACAGAAATGGTGCCAACATATCACCCTGAAGCACTCCAGTTGTTACTTGGAAAGGATAACAGTTGAATTTTGGTCTCTTGCAAGGTTTACCTTTGCTTGTTCACAATCGGAGTCCACTTCTGCTGAGTTTGTATGCTCGACAGTTGCGAAGAGAATTTACCCACTTGCTGTTTATAAGAATGTGATCTAACTGTGCATGGGCTGATCCAGCTAGTTGGTTCCAAGTCCAGAGACGATTCCTGGGTTGGAGGAATCTCATCTGGGACCCAATACACACATATTGTACATGGAAAACACTGTGACAATACGTACTACTACTACTACTACTAATTGACATTTATACCGCGCCGAAAACCAAAACAATTTGCACTAAGGCGCATGAAAACATAAACAATGGATGAAAACAAGAATAATATGATACATAAAACATCATAACATCAGATAAAGTCCAAAATCAAGCAAAATGAATACAGTTACTGATTGAAAGCAATATTGAACAGATGGTGTTTAAGCAGTTTCTTGAAAATGTCAATTGAAGAGGCGGTTTTGATATGTTCTGGTAATGCATTCCATAGTTTTGGTCCATAACAAGAAAATGATCTGTCTGCAAAGGTTGAATTCTTCGTCTTGTGCTCAGTGAGTATGAAAGAGGCAGTTGAAGTTGAACGAAGACGACGATGAGATGTTGAAACATGAAGCAAATCTGAAAGGTACTCTGGTGCTGTCTGATGAAGGCATTTGTAGACGATGACAAGTATCTTAAAGTCAACGCGCTGCTTAATTGGCAACCAGTGCAACTCAACGAGGTCTTTGGAAATTGAGTCATATTTTCGCTTCCTAGTTACAATACGTGCTGAGGTACGTTGGATGTTAACAAGCCGTTTCAGGAGCGAAGCACTTATGCCAACCAGCAAACTATTACAATAGTCAATTCTCGATGTTACAAGAGAGTGGACAGCCATTTTGGTCGATTCGGTTGTGAGCATCTTGCGAGCACGACCAATGTTTATGAGATGAAAATTTGCTGATTTTACAATCTTGGTCACTTGAGCAGACATGCTCACATTGCAATCAAACATCACACCAAGATTTCTAACTGCGTTCACCTGCACTGGGACATTCACACCAGCGATGTTAACTGAGAAGAGATGAAATTTGTTCAACTGGGCCCGAAATCCACAAACAATAACCTCCGTTTTCTCTGCGTTCAATTTCAAGAAGTTTCGCGACATCCAGTTTTGTATATCGTTAACACATTTCTCAATAGTAGCAACAGCAAGATTTACACCATCAGCAGAAGTTGGACAGATAGATGCATAAATCTGTGTGTCGTCAGCATAAATATGCAGAGCTAAACCATAGTCGCGAATGATGTTACCCAGTGGCAGAGTGTAGACTAGAAATAACAAGGGCCCTAAAACTGACCCTTGTGGAACACCGTAACGTAGAAACTGAGTACAAGAGAATTTTCCATCGATGCAAACACGCTGTGATCTACCAGCTAAATAAGATGTGAACCACTTTAGTGGAATGTCACTCACACCTATAAGGTCTTGCAATCTTGAGAGCAGCACACGGTGATCAATGGTATCAAATGCGCTACTTAGGTCCAGCAGTACAAGAATGGTGATACCTTGTTTCTCCATTGCCCACAGGATGTCGTTGTGGACTCTGATTAACGCGGTTTCAGTACTGTGGAATTGTTTATAGGCAGACTGAAATGGTTCATGAAGTCGATGTTGCGACATGTGATCAGTTAGTTGCTTGGCTACGACTCTCTCAAGAACTTTCGAAATGAAAGGGAGATTACTCACAGGGCGATAATTCTTGAGGACGTTGCTGTCAAGGTTAGCCTTCTTTATCAATGGAATTATGATGGCAGTCTTAAGAGGCTCTGGAACGACACCTTCAGCAAGTGACATATCAACAATAGATGTTATGGCTGAAATAAGCACGTCGAGGTGATCCTTGACCATCCATGAAGGAAGCGGATCTAACAGACAGGATGGTGAAGGAGATTTGGTTATAATCTCCATAACATCAGCTTCAGAGACAGAAGTAAATTCATTCCATACACTGGTACCCTGTGACTCTTGTGAAGTGGAGTGGAAGCATCAGGTGGAAGGGCAGATCTTATATTCTCTATCTTAGTCATAAAGTAATCCGCGAACCGATCTGCCAGGTCACCGGCAGAATCATGTTCTGGTAGTCGCGATGGTTGCTTACTGTGTAGAATATCGCTAATAACAGAAAACATTGATCTGAAATCATTGCCACATTCATTGATCTTGTTGTTAAAGAAAGAACATTTGGCGTGGTACAAAGCAACATTGTACTCATTTCTAATGTTCTTGAAATGCTCTAAGTCAACAGTTAGACCACTTGAAATCCATTTCCTTTCTGCTTTCCGACGATCTCGTTTCATCTGATGTAACGAATCTGAAAACCAAGGTTGCAGATCTTTAGGAATGACAGTCTGTGTGCGTAGTGGAGCATGCCTGTCCAACAAGCAAGAGAGTGATTCATTATACTGTTCGACAGCTTTGGTAACATTAGATGCCAGTGAAGAACATACTTCTGAAGATTCAATGTCCTTCTTGAAATTCTGTGGATCAATTGATCGAAGTTTCCTTGATGTTATAGTCTTTCTTGGAACAGACGGTTTGCTTACATTCAAATCACAAGCAATCAATGCGTGGTCTGAAATGAGATCTAACACACGAGTCGATTCGACAAGACTGTCCATTTCACGAGAAACTATTACATCCAATGTATGACCACATCGATGAGTAGGTCCAACTACTGACTGGATCAGTCCAAGACTTTCAATCAGTCGATTAAACTTCCGCGTATCGGGGTCATCTAAAATATCAAGGTGAAGGTTGAAATCCCCGACAACCACTAAATCACCCTTGGAGATGGAGCAATCTTGAAGAAACTGAGAAATTTCTTCAAGGAACATCACAGTAGTGAGTTTGTTTACGGGTGATGGGTAGGGCCTGTAAATGTTAACAAGAGTGAAGCACTTTGACCCATTGGTAAACACTAGCTCGCAGTACTCAAAGGTCTTCATATGGCGATCACGATTGTCAAATTTTGAAGCAACTTTCATGTCTTCTTTAAAACAACTGCAACGCCTCCATGAGAGTCGCCTCTACCGCGAGGAATATTATAGATGTCATATCCCGGTGGGGTAATCTGAGAAACAATGAAATCATCAGATGCATCATCTGCTAGTCAAGTTTCTTGCAAAGCAAAGATGTCAATATCATGCTCTTCGAATAAATCAGTGATGATTCCACGGGTTGCTTTCAATTTAATTCCTTGACAGTTCAAAGAATACAGTGAAATTCCATTGGTAACTTTGGATGCAAGTTTCTCTCTATATTTTCTACCACCTTTCTTTCCTCTTTTAGTGGGTTTACAGTTTGAGATTCCCAAATCCAGCAGGGTGTTGAAAACAGGTTTGGGAAGTAGATGATGGTGATGAGTTGAATTGTCATTGATTGAGAGAAGAAACTCTCTGGTATAGTTAATTACTCCTTGAGTTGATTGATTTGATTGATCCATGATCAATGAGTGATCAACTGTGAAATCAAACCAATTACAGATTGATAAAACGTAGTGTATTGTCACGATGAAGACCGTGCTTGGTAGAGTCGTCGGCTGTATTCCATAGTGGCGTACAGTGAGGCATCGCGAATAAACAACTTTTCGAGAAAATCGGGTTTGAAGAAATACCAATTTAAAATCGAGTTGTGTAAATCAGACATTCATCATATTTTGTAAATGATGTGAAATTTCGGTAGTTAACTAAATAGAGTTTATTTCTATATATTTATCAAAGTAAATAAATACATAATATTATTGGCAAACTGACAACAATAAGTATAAAACTATACGTCACTATGGAAAACAAGCAAAACGCAATACTCTAACCTAATGTTAACCTTACGCCACCTCAATCGCCGTGTAATCCCTATGGCGTTACTTTTCGTCGTCTTCATTCCATAGTGGCGTATAGGTCACGATACGACACTATGACATGTAGCGAGGTGTACGCCACTATGACATACAAAGTTTTTCATTTTTACAATAAATGTCACTTTGTAACTAAACGCCAAATTTAATTGATTAATTACTAATTAATTAGCTAATTATGACTGATGAGACTTAGAAAAAATGAAAGAGAACATCATTAAAAACATATGTGCCAATTTTCAAAAAAATTGCCAAAAATCACTATACGCCACTATGGAATACAGCTGACGGAGTATGCTATATACTAGCATACGTATGGTCACGATGTATCCCGTTGTCAAAATACCACGTACTTTAGTACAGTAATTGCGCCCTCTGTTGGTCATAATTCACTTTAAAACGTATTTTCAACGTAGTGAAGAAATATTTTAGGTAATGTAACACTATAGAATATAAAAACTAGTATTTTTAGAAGTTACATTTCAAGGTGGTTACATTAAGGTTACTCAAGGTTTTAACATTAAGGTTTTTTAAAATTAGAGATAGCGCGTCACCCTTCAGGTTACTCATTGTTGTTTGTTGATGCTGAGGCCCAGTATCAACCAAAAACATCAAGGCCGCAGGGCCGGCAGGCCCGAGGTCGGAGACTCCCATACGACGACTAAACACTCCAAGTGGGACCCCGATATAAGGGCCCCGCAGTGCAAGGAAGCAAGAGTAACCTTAAGGATGACGAACTGATAACGAAAATTCTGTTATATTTACGGACAGCTCGTCACCCATTTCATAGGCCTACTTTTACATTTTTGTTACTCTTTACCCCATAATTTCCCTCATTCTTCAGGCCCTGCCCTCTATCGGGGGCTAATTTATAGTTTAAGCTTGTTTGCTATTGTTTTTGGAGCAACATTGTTTCTTTATAAGCCTGCGGTGAACTGGAGACCGTGAGCCTACTATTTTACCGAGACCGCCAGGTCGAGGGAAAATAGTAGGCTCACGGTCTCCAGTTCACCGAGGGGATCAATAGATTCCACCAGATCCCAAATTAAGAGCAGTAAATATTTGTTTTATATCCTTCATTAATATATTCTTTGTTCATTAATTGGTTAAAATATTAGAAACGCAAGGCCTTTATCATAGTCATAGGCCTCGGTATAAATCTAGGCTAGGCCTAGTCAAGGCTAGGCTCGCCTCGCTTTGTTTTGATTGAATGCACGTAGGCCTACATGCACAAAACACGCACACAGTTGAGTGGCTAAAGCTTACCGTGAAAATGTTGTTACCTCTCATATATATCTCCGTGAAACGAGTAACTATGTTCTCTGTCAGTATTTTGCCGTCAATATTACGATACTAATCCTGATGTAACTCAGATTATGGCATGAAACCGCCGTATTTTAGTTGCACTTCTGTGCTGCTTGTGTGCTTCGTATAAGACAACATGACTTGCGACACATTAATACCCCAGAGCCGGCTGTGATATCCCGTGTATGTGGCGAGTTGCACGGACCACTAGGAACTGCGACGCGGATATGAGGTCATACGCGCTCAGAGTGAGATAGTAAAACTATTTCCCGGGGAGATAGTACTTTGAATAGTACCTCGTTCCCTCATCAATCGGCTTTTTGACTGTTTTGTAAAATAGCAAAACTATTTTTGGTCACATGATACTCGTTTAACCAATTAACGAACGAGAATATATTAATGAAGGATATAATATTGTCTTAGCAATATTGTCCTTTGAGATAACGCATTACTTGGTGATGGTCGATAGATCGCCCAATAAAGACTTGGAACCGGTCAGTTCTACAGATTAGATCCCCATGGCTAACTATGGCTAACTATGGAAACATGTTAAAGGACATCAAGAAAATTTTCCAAGTTATTTATTTTGCGCTCTATCGAGTATCGATGAGTAATGGATATATTCTGTAGATTTAGGTTTTGTCTGTGACTGCTAATGTGAGGCCGTGGTGGGTGAGTGTACTTCTGTCCTGGCAAGAAGAAGATTATGTTCGTTAAGTCATCCGACCCCGGCCCCCCTCCCAGGGGTCATTTGAGGTCAAATGACTAAAAACGGTCATATGGGCATGAAACTTGGTAGGTACAGTCAACATTTAAAGCAACATTTTTTGAAGGTCATTTTGGGGTCATCCAAGGTCACCACGGGTCATCTGAGGTCAAATGAGTAAAAACTCATATATGGGCATGAAACTTGGTGGGTACAGTCAACATTTAGAGTTATAAGTTTAGGTCATTTTTGGGTCATCCAAGGTTACCCAGGGGTCATCTGACATTACTCGATGATCGTCGATAGTGGGTCATAGTTATCCATGGATATATTCTGTAGATTACAAACCGTTCAAACCCAAGGGAACGTCCTTTATTATTATTATAATACTAGTTCTTTGTTATTATATACCTAATCCTCTTACGCCGTCTCGGTAATGCCTGGATGTTTATCTCTGGAGTGATGAGTTCTGATCGATTGGCTGTTTAGTTATTTTATAATTTCCAGTGGAGAAATAAGTTTGATATGCCTAAATGAATGAGATGAATATTTTTAATATTTAATTTTACAACTTTTATTAATTTATATAATGTATTATTATTATCATGTATTATTATTATTATTATTATTATTATCATTAATATTATTATTAATTTAGTTCATTGATTGAGGTCAATGACCATTGCATTGAAAATACAGATAGAATTTCGCGCCTAGTTTTTTTCTGTGTAACCATCTATCTAAATAACAATGGGGCCTTTGTAGTACACAAGGACAGGTTGATGTATGCATTTTGCTGACAGGAAACCATTCAATCGTACTGTTGTTTTCAATATGAGGACCCGTTGTCTGGCTGTTTATAATTGAGAAGCTTGATATTTTGCGTGGTCTTGACTTTCTTAAGCCAAATTGGACTTCACGTACACAGAACTTTATTTAGTTGAAAGGCTCAGCTTCCATCTGATACCCTTTATTTTTTGGTGGGGTGAAATTTTATTCAGGTTTTAGTTCAGTAAAATTTTCTAATTTTCGACTACATATTTTACCATTTAAATTCAGTTTTTCAAAGAAATTAATGATATGTAGAGGCAGAGAAGATAGAGGTAATGGTCCTTTACCTGCTGAAACATGTAGTTCTTCAACCAATTTGTCATTCAAAGACAAAAAAATCTAATATTTGAAAGGACCATTTTCAGTCATCTCATGGAAATAGTAGATGAGAAGAAACCACAACGAACCATCATCAAAGTTCCAAACACATTGCCATTTCGAATTGGGTTTGGAAGATACCTTCTCCTAAAGCCCGATACTGACTCGACCTGTACATTTTAATTTCATCGCGCGATGCTGAGATGTTTGAAAAGCATCGCAGCATCGCATGGCGCTGCGAAGTGGAGTCAGGATCGGGCTTAATTCGAACCACCAGCAGCCATGGTTCGATGTAGAGAGTCTTTCCTATTCAGAGGAAATATTGCAACTACACACCTTATTGCCTTTGAACAATAACCAATGACATTAGCACCAATCTTTAATCCTATTGTTGAAGAGGATAATAAGCTTATACTTATGTATAGCATTAGTAAAAAGGTTAAGTTCCAATATTCTGCTTTGTATATTCAATGGGGTCGCATATTACCTCAAATATTTCTTCACTACGTTGAAAATACATAATTATGACCAACAGAGGGCGTTATTACTGTACTAAAGTACGTGGTATTTTGACAACGGTATACACCGTGACCATACGTATGCTAGCATTCAGCATACTCTTCCAAACACGGTTTTCACCGTGACAATACACTACGTATTGTCACAGTGTTTTCCATGTACATACGTGAGGATCAGGGCCGTTCTGAGATTGTACTCCTGGCAAGTGTTGACCAAACGCTCACCATTGTCATTGGTTGACAGTAACAGTATGGACCAATGACCATAGGATGGAAAAGTTGACTATCTGTGTATCCCTTTCTGGTATTAAAATCGCCGAGGATGAGATGGATGTTTTACCATTTCATACCATCCAGGTGGTCAGATAAAGATGAATAGAATTCTTCCTTAACATATACAACAGTCATGCTATTAGCTGAGGGTTACCATGGAATGTTACAAATAGTGTCCTCTCGGAAACAGCTTTAACACTCTTAAGTCATCTGTGAATGTGCTAGGACATGACCAAACCCACTACTACGTGCCTTTGTCTGATAGAAGAGTTGAATATTAAAACACAGTTCCTATCGTCTGACCGAAGTTCATCAATTGGGAATCGACACATTTTGCGTAAAATTGCCGCAAATTTACGTAATTTGGGGGGTTTGCCTCAAAACACTTGTTGCATGACATATTTCATTTTATCCAAGTGTCACTGTGTCCAAGTTTACATCGATCTGCATAATTTTTATATTTTCCATACTGTTTTTGGGTTCAAATTAATATTTTCTTCATTTACAGCTCATCTAGGTGTGGTGCAGAGTCACCTTTGCGATCTGGAAAAAAGACCGGATCCATCAAGAGGCGGTGCCTTAAGATGGTCTCTACCATTTGCAGAATTATGTCTCTGTCAAGGCGTGGTTGCACCGATACGTGGCAAAACATGTCGAAGAAAAGATGTCAAATATGACGACGGCGAGCTGTGGTACGTCGATGATCCACATCCACTCACCATGCGTCATAACTGGGAAAAGTATATACTTGATGACCTCTTGGATCGCACTACGTATTGTAGTAAGAAGCTTCATATACTCAAAAAATAATTTTCTTCATCATAATCTCATTAGTAGAGCGCGCGTACCAAATACTTATAAGTGGATAAGAAGAGCTCAGTCGTTCAAGCCCTACATGTCACCTTATTTAGGTTTTTGATCACGATATCGTCGGCCGTATCACATACTGACGTATTCGACATTTTAAACATTTTTGAGAAAATTGGTATGTTAGTTTGTTATATTCTACTCTATATATTCACCAAAAATCATGCCTCAAAGTGGCTTAATTATTAAGATATTAATTAATTTAATTATGTCGTATTTACAAAACCTTGAAGTGTCTGCATCACATAACGACGTATTTGCCGATCACCTATACTGCGCAAGCCCAGTATATCGTATCTGCAATTTGAAGAATTTGCCGTTTCACATACTGACGTAATTGCGCAACGTATTTGCGCGACTATGCCAATTCGCGGCAAAATTGCTGTTTTGTCCTTTTCACATACTGACGTATTTGCGCAACTGTTTCACATACTAACGTATTTGCGCGACGTATTTGTCATTTGAACGGAGAAATTGATATTAGTCCTTTTCACATAGTGACGTATTTTATTTAATATTGATTTTTTGCAGAATAAGTTATGCTTTGATTGTAATAAGTGAATTATATTTAAAATATGGTATATTTGCATTACTGTTAAACTGGTTTGATCGACAATAATATTTTAATCAAGATTATGCAGCAAATGAAAATCACTAGATTTTCAAGTTCGATTTTCTCGAAATACGTATTTTGCAAATACGTCAGTATGTGATGCGGCCGACGATATATCGACTTACTTCGAGACATTTACGAATTAATTTGATAAGTCTAAATAATATTTTAATAAGTTTGAAGATATACATTTGGCGGTTAAAATGGTGCATGAGTTGTACCAACTAGCCACTGAATCCAACAGATTGTTCAATACCCATTCATTATTTCTGCGATAAAGCACAATGATATGCACTGATTGAGAACTCGAACGGAATATAATTTGATATTCAAAATAAGCTCTATTTTTGGAGCCGAAAGATCTTGATATTACATTACTGAGAAGCTAAAATTGTTCACTACTTGTGTATCACTAATACTAGTAATTTGTTCCTTGTAGCGTATTGCGTCACTTTACACTAACAATAATTCTTTCAAAAAATATTTGTATGGTCCATTCAGAAAATGTTTCTTATTACATGCAGAATGTACTTTGGGTACTCATAACTGTGACGCAAATGCTGTTTGCACCAACATACCCGTTGGTTCCTTCACGTGCGCATGTAGTGCCGGTTACAGTGGTGATGGAGTAACATGCGCAGGTTAGTCTATTTTGTGCCATATCATAACACTATTTATTTCAAATCATTGTCACCTATACGCAAATCAAAATAATTTTTTGGCGCAATCCTATCGATATTTTCAACTACGATTGCTTTTAAATTTTCTAAACGAATTTGTCTTAGCACCAATATATTTGTGATGTGATCAAAAAATGATACATTATGTTGCGAAGCAAAGGCAATTTATTCAAGTATTATTAAGTTTTAATTGTGTCATATTTCAAATTAAATCTGTGTTTAACCTAATACATATGACGTATTTCATTATCTATGCCCGTGCAACGGGGCATTGTATTTGTTGTGTTTTACTCTTCGACTTCTTCATCTTCTTAAGACCATTTCTTTGCACTCCTCTAACTCAGGAACTCAGGTAGCATCGGAGCAGGGACAGACTTAGGTTTCAGTTTTCTACTGGCCCTCCGGGCCAGTGAAATGGCAAATCTAGTGGCCCTGCAATAAATTTACTGGCCCAGCTTTTTCAATATGTTCTAGGCCTACTGCAAAAAAATAAAACCCCAACTTTTTTGTCGGTGCGTTGGGGGAAAAATCTAGGCTCTATACCAATTTTTAATCATTTGTCATCATACAATGTGTATCATATCGCAAATATCAAAAAATCAAAATTATTTGATATTCCTTGTTTACAAAATGCAATTCGATATGTCTGATGTGCCCTCAGGTCCAACAAAAAATATGTGGAAACATCACTATCCGAGCCCTTAAAGTCAAACAAACCTTAACATTTTAATTTGTTTTGTACTGAAGGTAGGCTACTCATTGTAGAGAGTGTAGTCACTAACACAAGTTCAGTCAGTACTACAGTAGTCCTGCCTTTTTTAGTTCCAAAAGATTCAAACTAGGCGGTATTTGCGGTATCGCTATCATCGGAAAAGCATTACAGTGTGACTAACAGGTGCATCTCATCGGACCAATACTATTTTCAAGACAGGATTAACATAAAAATCATCAGTTATGGTATAACCCGTTTGCGTTGAATTTCGGGGTATTTTGGGGTCCTCCAATGTGGTAGCAGGGCAGGGTTTGAAAGAGGTGAACGATGGGTTTTCAGATTATGGGTACCGAAGTAAGCGTCACAGCTACAAAACAGAGTTGATTAAGTTGTGAGAGACGTATATCGTATAGTAGTTTGAAAGGTTAGGACAAGTATTATGGGTAACGGGTGTTGGGTAATTAGAGATAGGCCTATCACGAGAACCGCCCAACCCGAGAACCGCGAAATCTAGTCAGATATAATTATGTATAGCGCATGGAAGAGCTAAGTACCGGTAGTACATAGGCCTACTATCATCGTAAAAAGCGGCCGTATATTTCCAACTTGCTAGCAACGCAAGAATAAGAATATAAATATTAATAATATACCAAAAAAATCATTGAATAAAGATATAAATTTCAAGTGACAGGCAGAGCAGAAAATTGTGTAAATATGACCATCACTATATCTTGTCTCGTAAGTGTTATATCAGGCTCAAAAATCTAGTGGCCCGCCGGGCCAGCATTGTTGGAAGTTTACTGGCCCAACGCAAAATCCACTGGCCCCGGGCCACCGGGCCACTGCTTAAATCCGTCCCTGCATCGGAGCCCATACTTGGTACAATGATGACCCGTGGCCTTAGAAAATTTTGTTAGGGTAGCCTCGACCCCAGAAGTCAAAGGTCATTGGCTACAGCGGGTAATATGTGTAAAATTTCAAACAGCTCTAGCCCAAGAACTAAAGCGCCCTCAGGCTTTATACTTAGCACACTGATGGCCAATAACATTCAAAAGTAACTTTTGGTAACCACAGGGTTCATGCTTAGTGCAATGATGGCCCATGACCGTTAGATATTTCCTGTAGTAACATCGACCCCAGAGGTCAAAGGTCATTGGCTACAGTGAGCAATATGTGTATAATTTCAAACAGCTCTAGCTCATGAACTACAGAGCCCTCAGGATTCATACTTTGTGATGACCCATGACCCTAGATGTATTCAATATTAGCCGCATCTCTGGAAGTCAGAGTCTGGTGGGACCTATTAACACAGTGTAGCGCAATAGGAAGTATTTTATTGGCTCCCTGTATTTGCAATGGTAAAGGCCTGAATCGTACAGTGAACTGATCACTTGACAAAAACTCCCTTAAAAGGGAATGTGTAGGCATTTCGATTTTGGTTCCTTGGACCATCTCAAAAGGTTGTCATGATGAAACAAGGGGTTTGGTTGGTTAAGGGGTGTTAGGGTGGGTTGAGGGTTGTCAAAGTTTTGTAAGGGAGTGACATGGGGGTCACCAATTTTGAGATTTGGCGCCCATTTTTTTAAATTTCAGGTGCTATGAAGATGTATCATATATCAAATTAAAGCTTATAATAAGTGCTTTCACATGGTGGTCACCAGGTTTTCGTTTGTGGGCAGGGGAGGGGGTTAGCAGGGGTCAGGGGCATAGATATTCGTGTTTGGTCAAACACAACTGTGCCATCTGCTTTATTTTTGTATTTGTTGCAGACAATAATGAATGTACTTCGAGTGCTGATAACTGTGATGCAAATGCTGCCTGTACCAATACCGTTGGTTCCTTCTCATGTGCATGTAATGCCGGCTACAGTGGCGACGGAGTAGCATGCACAGGTTAGTCTATATTTTGCGATATCGTCATTTCATATATTTATTTTGAATATTTGTCACCTATACGCGAGTCAAACTACTTTTTGTAATTGGTTTCTACTATGACTGCTTTTAGTTTTCAAAACAAATGATTTGATCAATCGAAAACGATTCATCATGTTATCTCGTTCTAATTGTATAATTGTTATAGTACAGAAACCGATAACTAAGTCGAAGCCAACCAATTTGCATGTACTATATATACGATAATTGTACAAGGATTACTTGGCGACTTCAAAATTTGAAGAAAAAAATCGCCTTCGGCTTAAAAATCCGGTAAAACTTGAAAATTTATGAAAATTCAGCTCAAAATCCAAGATGGCGGCCGTGAAGTGAAAATTGTCAGAAGAAGAAAACTAAATCGAAGCCAAGCCATTAACATGTCCCACATGATAGGTAATTGCATACAGATTAATTGGGGACTTTAAAAAATGAAGAAAAAAATTGGTCTTTGGTTTCAAAATGCACAAAATTGCAAAAATCCAAAATGGCGGATATACGAATAAATGATCAGGGCCAACACCTGTGACCAATACCGTTGGTTTCTTCACATGTGCATGTAATGATGGTTACAATAGAGATGGCGTAACATGCACAGGTTAGTATATGAGATCAATAAAAAATGATACATACATAATGTGGGCAACCAGAAACAATTTATTCAAGCGTTATTGAGTTCCAATTGTGTCATGTTTTATATTAATAATATGCACAGGTTACTCTATTTTGCGCCATATCACCATTTATTTTAAGTAATTGTCACCTCTACGTGTACGGCAAGCCATTGGGGTCATAACGTGCAGGTAGCTACTCGCAGCTTATTTAAAGCTACGTGCCGCCGTTTGACCAATTAAAATCGTAAATTTAATCACATGGTTGGGTCTTTACCTGCGCGTGGCATAGTGCAATTTATCCTCTGTCATAAATATTACGTTGTTAATTTTTGTAAGTGAAAATATCTGTAGTATATCAGCAATGAAATGATATAGGTGCTAAGTAATTTGAACAGCATGATGATTGTTTTATATCTCATATTATCTGTCCATATTTACACCAGCTACAGCGGCATGTGACCTTGCTTTCCCCGCAATATCTTTATACAGCGCTTTACATCAGTAGTAGTTGTTCTTTGACCTTCAAATCCCCTGTACTGCTTTATACAGTGTACCACAAGAACTTGCAAACACTTACAATGTTATATTTCCTCTGTCGCAAATATTACGTTTTTTGTAAGTGATTGTTGTGTAAGAGAGTTTTCAAAACAAATGATGTGATCAATCGAAAACGATTCATTATGTTATAGTAAGTGCTTTCACATGGTGGTCACCAGGTTTTCGTTTGTGGGTAGGGGAAGGGAGTTAGCAGGGGTCAGGGGCATAGATATTCGTGTTTGGTCAAACCCAACTGTGCAATCTAGTTCATTTTTGTATTTGTTGCAGACAATAATGAATGTACTTTGAGTACTGATAACTGTGACGCAAATGCTGCCTGCACCGATACCGTTGGTTCATTCACGTGTACATGTAATGCCGGCTACAGTGGCGACGGAGTAACATGCTCGGGTTAGTCTATGTTTTACGATATCGTCATTTCATATATTTATTTTGAATAGTTGTCACCTATACGACTTTTTATAATTGGTTTCTACTATGACTGCTTTTAGTTTTTAAAACAAATGATGTGGTCAATCGAAAACGATTCATCATGGTATCATGCAAAGACAATTTATTCAAGCGTTATTGCTTTTTAATGGTTCTTACACTAATACCGTTGGCTCCTTCACATGTGCATGTAATGTCGGTAACAATGGAGAAGGAATAACATGCACAGGTTAGTCTATTTTGTACCATATTACCATTGTATTTATTTCAAATAATTGTCTCCTATTCGCAAGTCAAACTACCTTTTGGAAACGGTGGAATCTTGTCGACATTTTCTAGTATGATGACTAGACTTCAAAGCAAATTCATTTTAGTACCAATAATTGTGATTTGATCAATCATAAAATCAACATTATGTTGCCAGGAAAACCAATTTAAACGTTTTCAAGCGTTATATCAGGTTTCCGAGTGCATGGCATATTTTAACTTTTCTTTTGATTTTACCTCAAAATCTGAGTTTTACCTAATACATATGACTTATTTATACATTTGTGTACAGATATTAATGAATGCACTTCGAGTACTGCTAACTGTCACGTAAATGCTGCTTGCACAAATACCGTTGGTTCATTCACATGTGCATGTAATGCCGGTTACAATGGAGATGGAGTAACATGCACAGGTTAGTCTATTTTATGTTAGGGATGTTCATAAAAGTTTTTGAAGTTCAATATTTACCTAAACAATAAGGGGGTCAATGATGTTTCTAGTGCATATACTTTTGAAGTTACAGACAAATATAGTGTCACCAAATTGCCCAAAATTTTGTGTGTGAAATTGTGACAGCAGGCACATGTACAATGTACACTACTCTTATATGACCCCAGATGACCTCCTATTCTTTACTGTAAGAAAGCTGTTTTTGATGGTCTTGATTTACACACAAATTGCATTTGCGCTTTAACGAGTGTCGACTTGGTGGAACATAGATTGCACTATGTGATAGTTTATGAATCCAATATTATCCCAGTACCAACGTAAGTCAACATCACTTAGGTTTTGGTTGTCAAAATTAAATTTTAGTGATTTTTTCCATTGAGCCCCACAGTAAAGTCATTTTTGGACCGTACATGCACATTACCTATGGATGAATAGCGCCATCTGCTCAATGTAGCTATTCAATTTATTTTTAAATAATTTTCCCCCTATGCGTGAGTCAAACTACTACTCTTTTTGAAAATGGTGCATTCCTGTCAAAATTGGCCAGTATGATTGTTTTAATTTGACTTTCAAAGAAAATTCGATTTAATACCAATATATATAATTATATATATAGTTGTGGTTTGATCAATCAAAAATTATACATTATGTTACCAAGAAAAACCGATTTAAATGTATTTAAGCGTTATTGAGTTTTTTGGTTCTGGTTGCCGATATTATGTATTGACATAAATTATTAACATCAAATATTTTGCCTTTTTTTCTTCTTTTGATCATCCCTCAAAATCCGTGTTTAACCTTACACATATGACTTATTTCTTTTATTTTTTGTATTTGTTACAGACATTAATGAATGTACTTCGAGTGCTGATAACTGTGACGCAAATGCTGCCTGTACCAATACCGTTGGTTCCTTCTCATGTGCATGTAATGCCGGCTACAGTGGCGATGGGGTAGCATGCATAGGTTTGTCTTTAATTTACGATATCGTCATTTTATATATTAGTATTAGTATAATTGTCACCTATACGCGAGTCAAACCTTTTGGAAATGGTGCATTCCTATTATGTTGCCCAGGAAAACAATTTAAGTCTATTTAAATGTTATCGAGTTCTAATTGTATAATTGGTATAGTAAAGGAACCGATAACTAAGTCGAAGCCAACCAATTTGCATGTACTATATGAACGATAATTGTACACGGATTACTTGGCGACTTCAAAATTTGAAGAAAAAAAATCGCAATCGGCTTAAAAATCCGGTAAAACTTGAAAATGTATGAAAATTCAGCTCAAAATCCAAGATGGCGGCCATAAAGTGAAAATTGTCAGAAGAAGAAAACTAAATCGAAGCCAAGCCATTAACATGTCCCACATGATAGGTAATTGCATACAGATTAATTGGGGACTTTAAAAAATGAAGAAAAAATTGGTCTTTGGTTTCAAAATGCACAAAATGGCAAAAATCCAAAATGGCGAATATACGAATAAATGATCAGGGCCAACACCTGTGACCAATACCGTTGGTTTCTTCACATGTGCATGTAATGATGGTTACAATAGAGATGGCGTAAGATGCACAGGTTAGTATATGAGATCAATAAAAAATGATACATACATAATGTGGGCAACCAGAAACAATTTATTCAAGCGTTATTTAATTTCCAATTGTGTCATGTTTTATATTAATAATATGCACAGGTTACTCTATTTTGCGCCATATCACCATTTATTTTAAGTAATTGTCACCTCTACGTGTACGGCAAGCCATTGGGGTCATAACGTGCAGGTAGCTACGCACAGCTTATTTAAAGCGCGTGCCGCCGTTTGATCAATCAAAATCGTAAATTTAATCACATGGGTGGGTCTTTACCTGCGCGTGGCATAGTGCAATTTATCCTCTGTCACAAATATTACGTTGTTAATTTTTGTAAGTGAAAATATCTGTAGTATATCAGCAATGAAATGATATAGGTGCTAAATAATTTGAACAGCATGATGATTGTTTTATATCTCATATTATCTGTCCATATTTACACCAGCTACAGCCGCATGTGACCTTGCTTTCCCCGCAATATCTTTATACAGCGCTTTACATCAGTTGTAGTTGTTCTTTGACCTTCAAATCCCCTGTACTGCTTTATACAGTGTACCACAAGAACTTGCAAACACTTGCAATGCTATCTTTCCTCTGTCGCAAATATTACGTTTTTTCCACCATGGTGGGATAATTCTGAATTCACACTTAATTTGGGTGTACTTTGTCTTGGGTCCAATCTCTATCATGGAAAGTTTGCTATATCTTTCTAAATATATGTTTGTTTGTTCTAGATTTGGGTTTTAGCGTTTCATATTTGAAAGAACTAATGTTTAATTGCAACATTTCGAAACCACAAACCAAAACTGGGTGCTATGATGTACAAGATTGGGCTACGAGTATGCATTTTACCAAGTTAGCAATAGGTAATTGCTTCATTTTGCATATGCATGACTTTCTTTATTATACTCAAAATCGGATTTTATTATACATGTTATAAGGAAGTTGTTTACGTGCATTAGGCTCCTTCACAGCCGGTTTCTGTCGTGTATGTTTGCGAGTGAGCTACAAGCAGACTGGGTTGCCAGGGACTACAGGACAAACTACCTGTTTCTGACTATAACTATTAGCAAGGTCTGCCATTTGGCACCATACTGATAATGGTTAATTGGAAATCAGAAAATAAACACTTATTTTGTAAACAGATGATACTCTGTGATTATTTATGGATGGAAACTCAGGAAATTGCTGTTAATGGAAATACTGATATATTAAACATACATTTTGTTTTGTTAACGAAAAAAATCCATTAACAAATAAGGTTTTTAGGAACCATTTGACATTAAATATTTTGAACAATTGCTCTATAAAAATGATATAAATGCACCCCTGCTGATCCAGGCTACTGATAAGCTGTCAACAAGTGACCACTAATTCAACAATTATAATGAGCAATTATCTGACCAGACAGGAACCAAGCTGGGTATAAGGTGCCCAGGCACCTGCACTGTTAACTAGGGTTAGTTTATACCATCACTAATTGATGTTGGGAGTGACACTAGTGGGGGGGATAAATACCAGTAATTGGGGTAGATAGTTGCCTTGGTTTTATACATTTTAGTAGAGCAACTGGGCAGTTAGTAGTAACAATTATAATCAACACATTCAGAAAATAAAGATTGAATTGAGCCAGGGAACCCCTGGGATTGAGTAATCAGTATTTTTGATTATAATTGTTATAGTTCATCTGAGCCTGAGGTGGAATAAGTTTATAATGTTGGATTGTCAGAATGTTCAAAGTCATGTCATAAAACGTAATCACAAAGTCGTCTGAATATAGATTTTTGGATTTATGCGAAACTTGGTGGATGTGATTTCCATTGATCCCTTTGTTTGTACAAGTATAAATTAAATGTAGACAGTTAACACACATTTTTCAATTTAGCTTATAGTATGTCATTGGTGGTATTTGTGGTAACAACATGTCCAACCCGTTAGTTGTGCATGTGCTACACACACAAAATTACTAGCATTCCAAGTACTTGTCAAGTGTAAAATTATGAAACATGAATTTCATCCATGGTGTTGTCTTTTTAAAGACATTTCTTGTTGTAAGTGAACATTTCTAAAGAATATAAGCAATAAAAGGGTATAGGTGCTATGCAATATTTGAACAGAATGAGGATTCTATATATTTACTCTGTCTATATTTACACAATTAAGCTACGGCTACAGTGGTATGTGACCTTTGATTTCCCTGCAATGTCTTTAATCAGTGCTTTGCATCAATAGTGGTTGTTGTTTGACCTTCAGATTCCCTGTACTGCGCGGGTATAAAATATGCCATTAAATACGGTGTAAACTTAGGAACCCTCATGATAATAAATATGCTTTGTGTATCATTTAAGGCAGACATTATCAACATGTTCTCTTGGCACATGCTGATGCTGTGATTTGGCCAGGGGGGGGTTCTCAGTACAAATGACCATACGGGGACGTGCCGCAAATATGGGTAGCATTTTCAGCCTTCTGGTATATCAATGACTCCTTTTTCAAAGCCTATTTTGGTATATGAATGGGTCCTTTTTTCAAAATTTTTCCCAAGATTTGTAAAAACCAGGACAATTTGGGTTAAATTTGGCCGAAAATTTTGACTTTTGGTATATCAATGGGTCCAAATTTCTTGAAAATTTGGTATATTTATGGGTCCACTTTCAAATTCTCAGCGGCACGTCCCTACCAAAACCAAACTTGAGTACCCCCCCCCCCCGGGGGATTTGGCCTCCTTACCCATGTTACCCGCTCGTTATCTAATTCCGTAAATTAATAACAAGATAATAATCGTGAAAGAGGATAACTAGCACTATACCAACGACCCATCCACGTAATTAAATTGACGATTTTGATTGGTCAAATGGCTGCACGTAGCTTTAATAAGCTGCGCGTAGCTACCTGCACGTTAATGACCCCAATGGCTTGCCATATACCTGAGTCATACTACTTTTTCAAAATGGTGCATTCCTAGACACATTTTCTACTACGATTGCTTTAAAGATTTCTGAACAAATTCGTTTCAGTACAAATATTTGTGATGTGATCAATCAAGGAAGATGAATTATGTTGCCAAGAAACCCAATTTAAATCTATTCATGTGTTATTGAGTTATAATTGTATCATTTTTTTTATAGTACAAGAACTATTTCAACTTTTCTTTTGATCTTACCTAAAATACAGACGCTGATGAATGTTCTTTGAATACTGGTAACTGTGACGTAAATGCTGCTTGCAACAATACCGTTGGTTCCTTCACATGTGCATGTAATGCTGGTTACAATGGAGATGGAGTAACATGCACAGGTTTGTTTGTTTTTTGATATGTCGTCATTTTATAAATTTATTGCCAATAATATACATGAGTCACACTACTTTTTGGAAATGGTATATTCCTAGCGAAAGTTTCAGCCATGATTGCTTTAAGTTTTCAAATCAAATTATGTGATCAATCGAAAATGATTCATTTAGAGAATAAATGATAGGATTTTGTCTTTTGCCTATCAATATCGTGTCATAATGGATGGGCTGGCCAATATTTTGAGTAGTGGATGCCGGCGCAGCCGGTATCCACTACGATAAAAATATTGGCCAGCCCATCCATTATGACACGATATTGAATAGGCAAAAGACCAAATCCTATCATTTATTCTCATTCTTATTCAGTTTTAATGTAATTTTTGCGAGAAAAAGTGCCTTTTTTCAGAAAATAAAGTTACTTTTGTGAGGACATCCCCGTTGTTTTAAATGAACGAAACCATCACGAACATCTAAGCCGCCGAATCGCGTTCTTAGTTCTCGCACGTGTATTACGCGAACGCATTATCGCGCGATCATTGAGGAGCAACAAGCGTGCCGCCGTTGCGTGGCGGCGCGCGCCCTGACAAATATCACTATCAACTATTGTGAGATATTATACACCAGAAAACCAATCAAATTACGTGAATTCTTTACAAGACGCGCCCATTGAATAAGAATATGTTATAATAAAACGACAATTTAAGTCAAGCGTTATATTGCCGGGTACCATAGCAACCATTATACTTATTTCGAATAATTGTCAAACTATTTTTGGAAATATGTGCATTCCTATCAAAAGTTTCTACTTTGATTGATTTAAGTTTTCAAAATCAAATTCGTTTCAATGATACATTATGTTTAGAAGGCTACGCCAATTTATTCAAGTGTTATTGTGTAGAACTGAATAACAGTTCTAATTGTCTCATTTTTATAGTACAAGAACCATTTTAACTTTCTTTTGATCATACCTCAAAATCCTCAAAATACAGATATTGATGAGTGTGCTTTGAATAATGATAACTGTGACGCAAATGCTGGTTGCACCAATACCGTTGGTTCCTTCACATGTGCATGTTATGCCGGCTACAGTGGAGATGGAGTAGCATGCACAGGTTAGTTTATGTTTTGCGATATTGTCATTTTATATATTCATTTCGAATAATTGTCACCTATACGCGAATCAAACTGCTTTTTGGAAATGTTACAGTCCTATCGAAAGCTTCTACTATGATTGCTTTAAGTTTTCAAAACAAATGATGTGATCAATCAAAAACGATTCATTATGTTATCATACAAAGACAATTATTTATGCAAGTGTAAATGAGTTTTAATTATTTCATGTTACAGAGTACATGAACTAGTTTAACTTTTCTTTTGATCATACCTCAAAATCTGTGTTTTATAAATGTGATGACTTATTTCATACAATTTTGTACAGATATTGATGAATGTACTTCGAGTACTGATAACTGTGACGCAATTACTACCTGCACCAACACCGCTGGTTCCTTCTTATGTGTATGCGATGCATCCAATAGTGGATATGGAATAACGTGCACAGGTAATTCGTAACATATCGCCATTCTATTTCTTTCAAATAATTGTCCCCTATACGCAAGTAAACCAACCTTTTAGAAATGGCGCATTCTTATCGAAATTGTCTATTATAATTGCTTTATAGTTGACTTTCAAAGTCAATTCGTTTGAGTAGCAATAGTTGTAATGTGATCAATGATTAGGCAATTTATTCAAGCTTTATTGAGCTTTAATCGTATCATTTTCTAGAGTACAGTGACCATTGTCCGAACAGTTCTCTTTTACGTTTTGCATTGCATACCGTCACTTGTGGTGAAATGGGAACTGTTGGGAGAGATGCAATCAAGTTTGAAGTAGGAAAGATGGGAAGACACGCAAAATACCGTTGGTTAATAGAGGCTGGGATGCTTGGCAGGTTTAACAAGTTTGAAATAGAAAAGAAAAGGGATATAACATTTGTTTCTAATGAACGTGTCAATTCTTTTGGAAATCTATCATCCCACACACTACATCTCTTAGCGTGCCAGATGGTCGTAGCGTGTGGTGAAATGAGATAAATAACTTGGCGCATGTCCACCAGGTATGCTTTATAGCTGTTAACGTGGTGGCAAACTGTGCTCAAAAAGTTCAAAGAAGAGCGTGCAAGATCATCACGGAAGCAGTACACAACTTATAACGAAGCTCTTGAGATGTGTGGTATCAATACATTATGTGTCAGGAGAGATCAATTATGTTTAAATTTTTTTAAGTCACTCATTAAATTCAGTAGTTGAGTGCCCCCTTCCCGAGGCAATGTGTATCAAAGAAATTTCCAACAAAGTGACCATCCCCAGGTGCAAAACTAATTGTTGTAGAAAGAGCTCAATATTGTATATGACTGATTTGTGAAACAAAAAGGTGCCAACAGTCTTCAGTTCGTGCACTTCTGTCTTCAGAAATTGGCTTGCCTGATTTTTAGGAGTGTTCTTAAATTGCTTTGATCTAGCACTTTGCATTTCATACTGTTTATATTATTATATCAGGTGCAATATACCCTTTCTTTTTTCCTTTTTATGTAGTTGCAGGAATCTATTTTTAATCTTGGCTTGGGTAGGGGTGTGTTGGGGTGAGTGGGGGCGTTTAAAGTGTGTATCTTGTACGATGGGGTGTGGGGTGTGTGTGTGAGAGAGAGAGGGAGAGACAGAGGGAGAGAGAGAGTGAGAGAGAGTGGAGGTGCTGCTGAAGGTATATGCGTTTGGGATGTGTGGGGGTGTACATGGATAGGGGTGTGTAGGTGGGATGTGCGTGTGGGTGCCTATGTACTGATCAATGCTCATTTCATGCTGTTTGTAATTTTCTCGTGTTGATTATTTGATGATGCTATTCGGTTTTTTATACTGTGATGAAATGAATGAATGAATGAATGATTGGAAAAAATGGGATTAATATGTTCATTGCGTTTATAAGAGCTTACATAAGGCGGACTGCAGCATTTTCTGTAAGTAAACTGCCACGACGGTCTAAGCGCAATGTAATGAAGGTGTTCCGCGTTGTCATTGCCCAGATAGTATCGACTTTTTTAAGGGTTTAATGTTTCCAAATTTAATGGTTATTGGGTCACCTTGGTTCCTTCTTCGTGATCTGTGTGACCTCTAATTTCGTCATTTTCCTTTGACCTCTCACCCTCCTATATTGATGCAATCCAATGCATGTCGATGAGTCACATTACGGAATCATAGATGCTTGTTTATCTGGATAAGTGCTTGCAATGTGTTGTTACATGGTAATATTGGTAAACGGTGTGCAGTATTAGCTATTATGTTTGGGCTGTATGAAATTATAGCAGTTGACGTTGCTGTGAGCCCAGAATGTACTTCCATATACTAGAAGGTGCCATGTACCAGTCAATAGCTGCCAATAGAATCCACTGAACCCTAATTTCCTGCTACCCAGTGAATCCCTAATATTTTGTCTTCAAATGAGCTACCTAATGACGCTCATTTTTTTCCTTTGTCTACTTCAACATCAATTTTACAATTTACATAGCTTCAACTTTACCCAGCTACCTTTGCAGTTTGCTACGCAATGATGAATCAACATTTCGGCAGCTTATGAACCCCTTTTTTTTAAATATTGTATTAAAAAACCCGGGTACTTTTTAGGCATGTAATCAGCTGCCACATGTGTGTTTTTGACAATTTCTCCAGAGTGGTAAATCTTCACATTACCCAGTGAGATTGGTATATTTGGTATTGTTTGGAATATGCTGGCCTTGTGTAGATTTCCTGGAAGGTAGTTATTCCAAACACGGAATGTGGGCGTGGTACGTAGGCATTTAATTCTCATGTCATGGTTGTCTCCATTATTTTTTTTATTTGAAACGAGTTTGGGTTCTCTATTATAAAATGTTCATACATAGCTATTTAATTTACCCCACTCGGGGAAAGACATATGGAGGAGTTTGATGCATTACATTTGTCTTAATTTAATTGTTGTAATTTGGTGGTGTACATGGCACACGTTTTAGGTTTTGTTTTTGTGCCTATTTTAGTTGTCCTAGGTGCAGTGGCGTAGCCAGCACTTTTTCAGAGGGGTGGGCAAAGGGGGCAAGACACATTTTAAGGGGACACCAATTGGTAACAAAATCAGTTAATGTTACAAATGCGCGCGAAGCGCGTGAAAAATTTGCCACATTGAAGCTAGACTGGTGAAATATGGTACAGAAAGGGAATAAATTCGCGCAAAGCGCGCAAACATTGGCACTTTTTAGGTTAAAATGGCAAAATATAATGTCAATTTGGTCAGAAACACAAAAAAGTCTTAAATGTCGGGGCGGCCACCATCCAACAGGGGGGGGGCAAGACTTTTCACAGAGGGGAAGCCCTCCCCCCCCTGCCCACCCCTCCTGTCCCCTTGCCTACGCCAATGCCTAGGTGCAAAATTCCTTACACTCTGTCCGGAAAGAGGCAATGGTCGATAGTAGCTACCGGTAGTTAAGTGGAGTCATATGTAAGTGCGTGAGATCTACAGTATTATTCTGTAAGAATTATTGACAACTAATGGTGTCATATCAAAATATCCGTGTCAAATGTAAATTCAAAATGTGTACTAATTTGAATGTGGCAATGATTTGATATGGAATTATTCATCTTGGTTTCTTTGTTGAATTTGGTTAATGTTATGACAGACGCTGTGTCTTTTCGTTCTGGGCTGCTTTCATCTAGTATAGCCACCGTGCCTTTGCAGATTACATCAATTATATACATCATTTGCACCCCGGTTTGGACGTTTTACTTAATATTGTCTTTCACTCCTGTTAGTTTTTTCTTGTACAAAATATTTCAACATATATCTGGGAATGAAAAATGGTCACATACCTGGTGAGAATATCTAAGCATCATCAGATATCTCTAGCCTTTGTCTCAATATAGGATTAATTCTTGTAATTTGGTAGTGTCCGTGGCAACCTTGTAGTTTGTCGCAGACGTAAGGGTTTCGATTTTGTTTTTGTGTGCCTATTTTAGTTGCCCTGGGTGCCAAATTCCTTGCCCTCTGTTCGGATAGAGCTAAGTGTAGTCATGACCAAGTGCATGAGATCTATCATTCCGCAAGAATTATTGAAAACTAATGGTGTAATGTCAAAACTGAATATTTTCTTTTGAAATTGGTTTCATTGTTGAATTTGGTTAATGTTATGATAGACGCTGTGTGTTTTCGTTCTGGGCTTTCATCTGATAGCCTCCTTGCCTCGGCAGATTCCATCATATATCAGTTAGACCTCGGGTTGGACCTTTTACTTAATTGTACAAAATGTTTATATTTCAATATTGCAGATTGCATCGATTACCTGGGAATGACAGATAACACCATACCTGATGAGAATATCCAAGCGTCATCAGAGTATAGCTCTAACGTAGCCTCAAAGGGAAGGCTGAATGGTCCCGGTTCTTGGTGGGCCGTTGACGGCCAGACAGGACCAATTTGGATACAAGCTGATATAGGTAACCACACTGCACAATGCAGAATTGTTGGCATTTTGTAACTAAATTTATTTTAAGCATCATATTCATAGACTACCTATAAATAAATGAAAAAAAAATGAATAACCAAAATGAGAACATGTAAAAATGTTTCAAATCATCAGGCCTACTAATAACAAAAATGAGAACACGTATAAATGTTTCAAATCATCAGGCCTACTAATAACAAAAATGAGACTATGTATAAATGTTTCAAATTATCAGGCATACTAATCATGAAACAACTGTCTCAAATGTGACACGATAATTGTAGGAATATAGAGGACGCGCTAGGGCCCTTGGACCCTAAGTGTATGTACTTAACAAAACTAACCTTGCTCAAAACGCATGATGCTACCCGTGTTCCCCCAAATAAAATACACATTTTACCGTATAAGACTTCACTCAACGTTACAAAAAATGTTCAAAAGTGTTCAAAGGCAAATCACTTGTTATAAGGATTAAGAAACATATAGTTTAACCTATATAGCTGCGATGTGCTATTCTTGAGAGTTACAAGCAAAAAATAATTGGAAACCATAGACCAATAGCTTATACAATTTCTTTTATAATTAGGTTACCAGACCTATGTATCAGGTGTTATAACGCAGGGTAGGGGTATCTATGATGACTGGGTGGCATCATTCTCAGTGTCAACATTCGTGACTGCCAACGAGATATTTGTTGAAGATCAAAATGGAAACGCGATTGTAAGTAAACATTGTTTATTAAGCTCATGTACATGCAGAACATCCAATCGTTGTGAAATAAAGACTGCACAAAAAGTAACGCAGCTGTTATAAATACGCCTATAGCGTAAGAACTAATAATTGTGTTAACAATATTTCAACATAGCAAAAAGGGTGGTTTATTTACGCGCATTTTGATACCCAATTTGTCCAATTTTGTTCAATATTAACAACACAGCAGTGTTTTATAAAGAAACATAGCCGAATTTAACTGGTGCAGCTATTTGTAGTGACAGCGAGAAGATAATGGAGGGTTTACGTGCCACAATGTCTTCGTAATAACCATTGATCGCTGTAAACGGCAACTTTTAAATTCGGGTAAATCCTCATTCTCTCTATGTAGAAATATTGTGGAACAATAATAGTTCTGACGCTATAGGCGTATTTATAACAGTGCTTTACTTTCTGTGCAGACTTTATTTTTGTTACAGGCTCATAACATTCTCTCCCCTATAGACATTTTCGCCGGGCAACGTTGACTCCACCACCAAGGTGACCACACTATTTTCTGAACCTGTATATGTCCGTATTGTACGCATCAATTGTCTAACCAAAAATGATGTATTTTACACTGAGATTCGAAATATTAGGATGCAAACAAGGCTAGATATGTGACTCAACGCGACAGAATGAGGCGGATTTCTTCAAATGTAAATAAAAATGCGGTAGATGGCAACATATTCGTGGTGGGTGTGAGATCATGTATCTGTTTTGGCTAGAACACAAATCTGGACATGTCCTCTTTCATTTCCTGTTTTGCGCCCTCTTTTTCTCCTATTTTTGAACAGTTGATCAAATATATTTTGGTATGTAAAAAAACCTTAGATCGTTAGCTTTAATAAACCAAAACAATTATTTCAATCGGCTCATAACTTTTGAAGATATGTCCTTTTAAAAGAAATGTATCCGTTTTCACTCTGTCCACGGAGGAGGTTTGGCTACTTCAAAGATTGAAAAGTGCATATACCATGCATGAATATAAAACATTCCTCGATGATAACTTTATAAAATAACAACTTTTTTTTTAGGGAATGGGCTTTACAGGTGGGCTTATAGGTTATGGATTTTGTTAAGTGTCATTAATTTGGGCGAAATCGATGTGGGATGGGACTTCTTTTGCTATACTTGCAATTACTTATGTTTTCTCGTTTCTTGCTTACTTTTTATTGACAACATAAGTCATTTCTCTTTTTGGAATAAAAGGTAGCCCTGAAAAGGGCTGTTTAGTTTGTCTTTGGTTCTTTTGAAGTGAATTTACTGTGCTGCTCTGCCCTCTACCTGGTTGCCTCCGTGACGAATACAAGTTTCAGCCCTAGTTCTCATTGCATTAATTGCGTTGCGCATCCATCCTTGTGCGCCGGATACTTGCGAATGCAGCAGTAATACGGGGTTGCGAGGATGTTTGAAGCTAGCTGGTGATTCTCGCTTATAATGAATGCTTTCCCAGGCCTAATGCTATTATCTATCTATGTCATTAACCGTGTGTTTCGTTTAAATCTTTGATGTAGCCAAACCTCATCCGTGGACAGAGTGAAAAACGGGTTCATTTCTTAAATAGAGCATATCTTCAAAAATTGTGAACCGATTCAAAGAATTGTTTTGGTTTATTAAAGCTAACGATTTAAGGTTTCTTTACATACCAAAATATATTTGATCTACTATTCAGAAATAGGAGAAAACGAGGGCGCAATGTGGGGCCTCTTTTTTTGGGGACACCCTGTACTACTACTTCTTCTTCTACTATTAGGTATATGGTCGAATCCAACCAAAAGTGTCCACGGGCCAAAAATAAAAGTCCGAAATAAAAATGTCTCCACATTTTTTTCCTTTTGCCCATTGATTGATGACATATTGGCCTTTTAGGAACCAAAAGTGCCATTACTAATCTTGAAAAATAAATCCAGGACGTGTGATAGTAAATGTGATATCAAAACCCAATGTTACCTACGAATACCACTAGGATGTTTTCACTATCGCATACTAATCAACCTAAAACTAATGGAATATTGCCATTAACGCTTTTTTCGTGTAATGCAGACCACAGGGTGTCAGGAAAATGCTAGCTCAACCAGAAAATATTTTTTGTTTGTTTTTATTTTTATAACGTGATTAATATGATCTTAGTCAATTTATGCTAGTTTATTTTTGAAAATGAAGTTTAGGTCAGTTTCTGTATTTTATTTATCAAATGAGTATGAATCAATTTACACATTGTATAAGAACGAGTATGGTATATGTTTTCAAGAATATTAGGAATTATACGCATACACCTAACGCTTTATACAATGAAAAGGTGAAGAAACCCGGGTATTCGTAGGTAACATGAGCGATTTAACAATATCTATATTGAGTTTTGAGGTTTAAATTTTGCTATAATGGTAATGAATTAATAAAATGGTAGTTTTTAGATCTCTTTCAGATGGTACGTCCAAATGAATAAATGCTATTACCTTAGATCAAACATTTTTGATGCTTTTAGCAAGATTTTGACCACTTCATTTTGATATATAAGTAGTTAATCAGCAATTTTACATAATAAATAGTTGTTGAATGAATCCGTATATGGGTAATAATAGTGTCCTGGGGTACCGCTTAAAGTTTTTGACAATTAATTTCCATTGGTAGGGACACTTCATTACACATGTCATGTATTATGCTGTATTCGTAAGTAACATTTCAGTATTTTGTAGGTAAGAATTAGACTTTTGGTGGATATTGCAATCAAAACTTCATTTTATAAACACTTTGAATGTATTATTTTCTTTATGTTCGTTTATTGATACTTTAGACCCTATCATGTATTAATAATGTCGGTTCACAGCGGTTGAAAGAGGATTGAAGTAAGAAACAAAGGCACTAAAGTGACTTTAATTAGCTTAATAGCACACAAATCGCTTAAAAGCGTTATTGCAGACTTGTGAAGTCCATCTTGGAGTCAGTAAAGTCTTGTGCCCTTTCGTTTGAGGGCAACTACAATTAGCTTTACACCAGGGTCCATCACTGTGTTGTCTAGATCATGAGACAATGAGAACAGTCGTTTTTTCCATTGTATTTGTAGGTAACCTTAGCGAAAACGTCAAAAGTTACCTTCGAATAAATCAATTTGGACACAAATTACTCAGAAACCAGAAGTTGTCTATTTCAGTACATATTTTTCAACAATTAAGCCGTATTCAGTTTTGCATGGTGTGCATGTATGTGAATTCGCAACTTTCATTGACATATGATTTGATAGCAAACATACAGGCCTTCGTTATGTACCAATATGGGCATTGGCATGAATGGCGGTGTTTCACAATACTGTCATGATGTCAAATTGTTTTCGTAGGTAACATTCGGTTACCGAAATTTTCCTACGAATACTTGCTTTTATTGTTGACATCTCAGCAATATTTAAACGCAGGCTATTGAAAGAGTGTATTACCCTGCACCTATTGCTTAACTATTGTTTACTATTCTCTCACTTTGTGGAAATGACACAGCTTTTAACATGTATTCGGAGGTAATGCATATTTTTTACCAAACCTACCTTTGTGCCATTTAGAATTTCTGGCAGCTAAACACAATAATAAAGATGTCCGAATGCAATGCATTTCAGTATTGGACATATCAAAGCTTGTATCAATTGCGCATTTATTAGTGATTTCCATTTTTTAAAGCTATATCTAGTGCTATGAAAAATTGTATTCGTAGGTAATGTAAAAAATACCACTCAAAAAATTATCACAAAAAAATTCATAATTATGTACAAATATGTGAAAAATTGAACAGGCAATCTTTGAATAGACACCTTTCAGGAAATCAATTTAGATTCAATCTAATGACTTCTTTTCATAACTGATTTAGATGTTTTTAAAAATACTTTAAGAAATATTTTGAAAAAATGGGTAAAAATAGCATGTTTTGGGGTCTCTGTGTCTAAGTTTTTCACAGAAGGGGTCTTATTATATATGGCGCGAAGCGTATGATCAAGGCGAATAAACACAATACAAAAACGAATGCCAATTGATTAATACTTTTAAGTTATGGCCCTGAACATGCCGTGTACACTTTTCGTTGGATTCGACCATATACGGTAATACTACTGGGATCGGATACTAGTAGATTCCATTAGACCAGGAAAGGCAGTATAATAGCTATTGTTAACAATCTGTGGGGTAAAACTATGAAGGTGTAATGTTCTCACCACCACGGATTGCATTTGGAAACCTTTGTACATAAAAATGTGTGTTTCGCACAAGCTTTAATGAGCCTATTATTTATTTTAGACCTAGATAACCGCTTTATCGCTACTTTATTTCGCGCGTGTCTCAAAGAGAAGAAAACTCGGCACGGTCAAAAGTATAATTCTTTCGCCTTACTGCGCAACGGAATTCAAATCAGATTTGAATAAAAGAATCTAGGCTAACATTCTACAGTTCCTTGTATTTATTTACCTTAAATATATTAAAATTTGTATATATTCTAAAAATAAAACCTTGAGCTGCAGCTGTGCCTAAGTCCACATTATTTTGATCATTTGAGATATAAGCATTTAAAGTTTTTGAAATACTGTAACAAAAAATAGAGAAAGGTATTAAAAAAGAATTTGGTATGGACCTTGGACATATCTTTAGCAATGTTTTGGCACAGGAAATTTGTTCTTGATGATTATTGATTATTGATAATATTATTGATTTTGCATTTCGAATCAATAATGATAACAAATTTGACAAAAAGTTTGGCATTATATTTTCTGACCCCTTTGCAACATCAAACTACTGCTAATAACCCAATTTCGCCAAATAATTTAGGCCTACTTCGACAAAAAACCATGAAACCACCCAACCATTGTTTGGTAATGGTAAAATAAAGTACACGTAAAGCACTGTTTTGTTTGAACACACTAACATTAAAATAATGTAACGCAAACAGAGATTTAGTTCATCTTCATCTTCCGATACTGTGCAGAAACCTCCGCTGGAGTATACTCGCACATTAGTTGTGGTGCATTCAAGTAAGTGCAGACAAAGAGTGCTGATCCTATATACAAGGTGAATGTGCAGCTAAAAAGATGACTGGAAAGTGGACTGGTTAGGTGAAGGAGACGCCACACACTCTGGACTTGAAGACGTCTTGGGTTGGCGACTCAACAACTTCCTGGGGCAAGGCATTCCACTGACGGATAGTGTCTGGGAAGAAAGAGCCTTGCAGTTGAGCTGTGCGGGAGAATGGAACATGGAATCTCTGAGAGTTGCCCCTGGTGGTGGTGTTTGAGGGTATCAGCTGGCTGTCAGGAATGTCAATGAGATGGTTGACGATTCGGTACATCATGGTGGCTTTGGAGATTGCTCTTCGTTGTTGTAGAGATTCCCATCCGAGGTCATTCAGCATGGATGTAACACTGCTTTCTCGGGAGTAGTCGTTCATGATGTACCTGGCAGCGCTGCGTTGCACAGACTCAACCTTGGTGATATTTCTCTTGGTGGTAGGATTCCATACGCAGCTGGCATACTCAACAACTGGTCTGACAAATGTATTGTAGCAACGGGTCTTGACGTCACGGGGACAGCAGCTCAAGTTGCGTCGTAGGAAACCAAGGGATTTTAAGCCTTTCTTGCTGGTGCAGTCTGCTTGTCTGTTCCAGGATAAGTTGTCAGTGAATTCAACACCCAGATATTTGGCGGATGGGACTGCCTCCAGAGGATGGTCATGGATAAAATACGTGGAATTCACTGGCTTGCGGCGTTTGGTGATGCGAAGAAGTTGGCATTTCTCGGGGTGGAACTCCATCAGCCATTTCCTTTCCCATTCTTGCAAGACGTCAAGATCGTTTTGGAGCTGGGTTGCATCATCGGTGTTGTTAATAACACGGTAAATAACACTGTCGTCAGCAAACAGTCTCACATGGGAGTCAACAGAGATACAGTCTGGGAGGTCGTTAATATACGCCAAGAATAGTAGTGGGCCCAGGACTGTTCCTTGGGGCACTCCCGATGACACAGGTGTTTGGTCTGAAGATTCTCCATCCAAAACCACCTTCTGGACTCTGCCCTGGAGAAAGTTGCTGATCCAGATGAGCAGGCTCCCATGGATGCCATAGAACTTGAGTTTATGGAGGAGGCGATGGTGTGGCACTTTGTCAAACGCCTTGGAGAAATCAAGCAGAATGAGATCGGTTTGGAGGCCTTTATCCATGTTGTGAGCAAGGTCGTCAACCGTGATGATGAGTTGGGACTCACATGAGCGGGACTTCCTGAAACCATGCTGGTGGTCAGTCAAGATGTTGTGTGACTCGAAGTGGCGCATCACTGAGCTATGTACGACATGCTCGAGGAGCTTACAGCAGATGGAGGTGAGGGAAATAGGTCTATAATTGGCTGGTTTGTTCCGGTCACCCTTTTTGAAGACTGGTGCGACGATGGCCGACTTCCACACATCAGGGAGAATACCACTATCCAAAGAGGCCTGGTACAGAATGGTAAGCATGGGTCCGAGGCTATCAGCGAGTTCTTTTAAGAGACGGGCTGGGATGTTGTCTGGACCGGTGGCTTTATGAGGGTTGATCTTTTCAACAACTTGATGACACCATTAGTTGACACCTCAATGTGTTGGATTGGTGGAAATGGGCTAGGTCAAGGTCTGGAATGCCTGAAGTATCTTCATTCTTGGTAAAGACAGAGCAAAACTGGTCGTTAAGGATGTTGGCCTTGTCTTTGCTAACTGTATATGTTGCACCCAACGGACCACGGAGAGGAGCAACACCATTGTTGTCGCATCGCTTGCTCGAGACATGACTCCAAAAACGCTTTGGGTTTGCATTGAGGTCTGGACAGATGATGTTGTTTATGTAGCTATTGTACGCCGCCTTGCATGCTTTTTGCATTTTCTTCTTTATGTCACTGTATCTGGCCCAAAGGCGATGTTTGTGTTTACGGCGACAGGAGCGGGCTTTGTTATAGGCACGTTGTTTACGCCTGCTGAGCTGTTTGATTTTGCGAGTGACCCAGGGTTGGTTGAAGCGATTTGAAGTGAATTTTGAAGGAACAAGATCCAGTATTTGAGACAACTTGGTTTCTATGGTGTCCCACATGTCACTTACAGAGGATGAAGTGTCATATTTTTCAACAAACTCCTCCATCATCTTGTTACCTTCATGATGAATTATATCCATGTCTGCCTTGTTCCATAAATAAATCTTCCTACGCACAGGTTTGCGGCGCTTGGGTTTAATATCTGTGTCAACAAAAACAATCTCGTGATCACTTATGCCTGGGATTGGTAGGCACTTGTTGACACACGATGGGCGATTTGTCAGGAAGAGGTCCAAAGTGTTGTCCAGTCTGGTGGGAAAGGTAACAATTTGGTCAAGGCCAGACTCCGTCATTGTAGTAATCATGTTGTTGTTAATTGCTTGTGTATACTGGTGTCCAACAATAGTTAAACTAGACCACTCAATGTCAGGCAAGTTCAGATCTCCTCCTATCCACACTATAGATTTTTTTGTTGCCATTGACAACTTTCTGCATACAGTTACATAGGCAGGTCATGTAGCTCTCGTTGTTATCAGTGGGGCGGTAAACAGCGCCGACAATGAGGGATTCACTTTTGTTTATTCTGTTCTGTTTGATATTCAGGTCAATCTGAACAAAGATGGCTTCACAGTCATCAGCTGTGAGCAAAAAGTTTACCATCTAAACCAGGGCCAACACCTATGGCAACTCCGCCACAGCTGTCTGATCGGTCCCTCCTGTACACCTCATAATCTAATTCAGGGGGGAAGATTTCATGATTGGCGATGTTTGGATTCAGCCAAGTCTCTGTCAGAATAACAATTCCTGGTTTGGCGGTGTGTAAGATGTTCCAGAATTCAACAAGTTTGCTTCTAATACTACGGCAGTTGATAACAAGGACACCAAGATTTGCAGGTGGGTTGGAACTGGTAGCTTTAGTTGGTGGATTGGGCTCATTCGGGGATGAACAAGCAGAGGGCAAGCCAATTGGGCTTGTAATACTGCATCCGCCATCAGAGTTTTCCTGCGATTCATTAATTGATGTTGAAAGTGACGTATCAGAGTTTGTAATTATTGACTCGAAGAAGCTTGATGTAAACTTAGGAATACCACAGGCAGGACATTGCCAACCTGCACTGGTGGTACACAGGTAATTAAATACATGTGAACTAATGTGGACACAATTCTTGTGGAACCAAACTTCACAGTCATCACATGCAACTGCGGGCGTTTTCCAGCGAACAGCACGGTCACATACACCGCATGGGTACTTGGGTTTATAAGGCATATTACAGATCCATGTGAAGGGGTATCATACAATTTTAAAAAATGATGATAAATAGTAACCATCATCCACAAAATCAAGATGGCTGCCACTTGGCGGCAAAAACCAAAGTCATGGATAATCACTGAACAGTCACCAATATAAAAACGTGAGAGGTGGCATACAGCTCTATTAATTGCAAAGAATATGTCTGAAGTAAGATTGAAGGTGGATGGTAAAACTAGAACTCAGATTTCTACTTGCGTGTCTGCTGATCAGCATCACCAGTGTAGGTAAGCTTAAAGGCCTACTACTGTAGTAAGAATGATGAAGTCTTCCGAATTCGGATCCTGCATTCAACACAGAGTGAAGAAGCTTAAAAAGTCTCAAAATCCAGCACAACAAAGAAACAGATTTTCAACAAGTATCAATCCAGGTGATAGAGGAGATACGTTGAGGTGAGTAGATGGCTCCAGAAAACTAAACAAAGTGAGATTTCCAGGTAAAAATCAGAGAGGTCAGGAGACCATGTCTACATTACATGAATGCACAACAACCAGTAAGGTTTGTCCACAACCCCACGAGCTTAACACATTATCGTTACTATTATCACTATTTACTTGAAAAGGGCAAATCAATGTATTAATGTTAATCCAATGTTTTCATGCGAAATCTTAATAGAAAGTTATCAGTCTATGACAAATGCAAGGTAGATTGCTATAGATGTTTAGAAGTAAACCATTTCATGGTTAAATACCACTAATTATGTATTACACGGGTTTCAATGGGAAAATGACTAATTTCGGGTGGAGTTTTTCTCATATTCAGAACTCTCACAGTTAAATGCCACTAATATCAGGTGAAACTATATGATTTAGATGCCAAATTATCAAAAACTCAACAAAGGTTGACCTGAGACTTTTCTTGTTTTAACGCACTGAACCGTAAACACCTTAAAATGGCAGTTCGCCCTCGAAGCTGAAAGTTACAAAATGGTAGGGCGAATATTTACTAAAAACTGAAGCCGTGCGTATAAACTTTGGTACTATTACAACAAAAATGTCATGTAATGAGAGAAAATATACCATTTTGAAGCATCAAACCCTAAGAAGTACTTTTTTGGCTATATAACGTGATCAATTTCAGCGATTTTAATGCAGTCTTTTCAAACAAATAGTTACTCGTCGTATTTCCAAGTATCGCCCAGGCCTAATAATGGTATGTAACCACATGTATTGCAGTATACTTAGTCTTGTAAATATGTACATAATGATATGGTTTTTAGAAACAAGTTCACAAGAAATAATGTGCAGAGGTGAAAAGTTACTCAAATGGATTTCCGTGTCACATATAACACTCATATCTGCTTGGAATTTGTTTCTGAAATACCATAAATGAAAAAGAATATAAAATAAAACAAAATATGGTAAAAACTTCTACGTATGTTTGTTTTCTTTTTTAATGTTATGGAAAGTTTGTTTCTTTTTTAATATTGGAGAAGCAGAATATTTCCCTCGAAATGCTAATTAGAAGCTTCCTGATTTGCACATTATTTGCAGTCCTGACCCCTGTACCTGTTTTGGTTGCAGCAACCCCATATATTTTCATATTGGTGTATACCCATTTCTCAAACTCAGTAATGAACCAGAGAATATGAGAAGAAATCGTCATCTCTGAACGAACAACTAATAACTTTCCTTGCATGATGTCACATGGTACAAAATAAATATCGCGGTCTTAGTACCTGTATTACTGCTGTATGTGATACAGCAGTGATTTTAGTTCGTACTTCGGTCTTAGTACCTGTATCACTGCTGTATGTGATACAGCAGTGATTTTAGTTCGTACTTCGGTCTTAGTACCTGTATTACTGCTGTATGTAATACAGCAGTGATTTTAGTTCGTACTTCGGTCTTAGTACCTGTATTACTGCTGTATGTGATACAGCAGTGATTTTAGTTCGTACTTCGGTCTTAGTACCTGTATTACTGCTGTATGTGATACAGCAGTGATTTTAGTTCGTACTTCGGTCTTAGTACCTGTATTACTGCTGTATGTGATACAGCAGTGATTTTAGTTCGTACTTCGGTCTTAGTACCTGTATTACTGCTGTATGTGATACAGCAGTGATTTTAGTTCGTACTTCGGTCTTAGTGCCTGTATTACTGCTGTATGTGATAGAGCAGTGATTTTAGTTCGTACTTTGGTCTTAGTACCTGTATTACTGCTGTATGTGATACAGCAGTGATTTTAGTTCGTACTTCGGTCTTAGTACCTGTATTACTGCTGTATGTGATACAGCAGTGATTTTAGTTCGTACTTCGGTCTTAGTACCTGTATTACTGCTGTATGTGATACAGCAGTGATTTTAGTTCGTACTTCGGTCTTAGTACCTGTATTACTGCTGTATGTGATACAGCAGTGATTTTAGTTCGTACTTCGGTCTTAGTACCTGTATTACTGCTGTATGTGATACAGCAGTGATTTTAGTTCGTACTTCGGTCTTAGTGCCTGTATTACTGCTGTATGTGATAGAGCAGTGATTTTAGTTCGTACGTCGGTCTTAGTACCTGTATTACTGCTGTATGTGATACAGCAGTGATTTTAGTTCGTACTTCGGTCTTAGTACCTGTATCACTGCTGTATGTGATACAGCAGTGATTTTAGTTCGTACTTCGGTCTTAGTACCTGTATTACTGCTGTATGTGATACAGCAGTGATTTTAGTTCGTACTTCGGTCTTAGTACCTGTATTACTGCTGTATGTGATACAGCAGTGATTTTAGTATGTACTTCGGTCTTAGTACATGTATTACTGCTGTATGTGATACAGCAGAGATTTTAGTTCGTACTTCGGTCTTAGTACCTGTATTACTGCTGTATGTGATACAGCAGTGACTTTAGTATGTACTTCGGTCTTAGTACCTCTATTACTGCTGTATGTGATACAGCAGTGATTTTAGTATGTACTTCGGTCTTAGTACCTGTATTACTGCTGTATGTGATACACCAGTGATTTTAGTTCGTACTTTGGTCTTAGTACCTGTATTACTGCTGTATGTGATACAGCAGTGATTTTAGTTCGTACTTCGGTCTTAGTACCTGTATTACTGCTGTATGTGATACAGCAGTGATTTTAGTATGTACTTCGGTCTTAGTACCTGTATTACTGCTATATGTGATACAGCAGTGATTTTAGTATGTAGTTCGGTCTTAGTACCTGTATTACTGCTGTATGTGATACAGCAGTGATTTTAGTATGTACTTCGGTCTTAGTACCTGTATTACTGCTGTATGTGATACAGCAGTGATTTTAGTTCGTACTTCGGTCTTAGTACCTGTATTACTGCTGTATGTGATACAGCAGTGATTTTAGTTCGTACTTCGGTCTTAGTACCTGTATCACTGCTGTATGTGATACAGCAGTGATTTTAGTTCGTACTTTGGTCTTAATACCTGTATTACTGCTGTATGTGATACAGCAGTGATTTTAGTATGTACTTCGGTCTTAGTACCTGTATTACTGCTGTATGTGATACAGCAGTGATTTTAGTATGTACTTCGGTCTTAGTACCTGTATTACTGCTGTATGTGATACAGCAGTGATTTTAGTTCGTACTTCGGTCTTAGTACCTGTATTACTGCTGTATGTGATACTGCAGTGATTTTAGTTCGTACTTCGGTCTTAGTACCTGTATTACTGCTGTATGTGATACAGCAGTGATTTTAGTTCGTACTTCGGTCTTAGTACCTGTATTACTGCTGTATGTGATACAGCAGTGATTTTAGTTCGTACTTCGGTCTTAGTACCTGTATTACTGCTGTATGTGATACAGCAGTGATTTTAGTTCGTACTTCGGTCTTAGTACCTGTATTACTGCTGTATGTGATACAGCAGTGATTTTAGTTCGTACTTCGGTCTTAGTACCTGTATTACTGCTGTATGTGATACAGCAGTGATTTTAGTTCGTACTTCGGTCTTAGTACCTGTATTACTGCTGTATGTGATACAGCAGTGATTTTAGTTCGTACTTCGGTCTTAGTACCTGTATTACTGCTGTATGTGATACAGCAGTGATTTTAGTTCCTACTTCGGTCTTAGTACCTGTATTACTGCTGTATGTGATACAGCAGTGATTTTAGTTCGTACTTTGGTCTTAGTACCTGTATTACTGCTGTATGTGATACAGCAGTGATTTTAGTTCGTACTTCGGTCTTAGTACCTGTATTACTGCTGTATGTGATACAGCAGTGATTTTAGTTCGTACTTCGGTCTTAGTACCTGTATTACTGCTGTATGTGATGCAGCAGTGATTTTAGTTCGTACTTCGGTCTTAGTACCTGTATTACTGCTGTATGTGATACAGCAGTGATTTTAGTATGTACTTCGGTCTTAGTACATGTATTACTGCTGTATGTGATACAGCAGAGATTTTAGTTCGTACTTCGGTCTTAGTACCTGTATTACTGCTGTATGTGATACAGCAGTGATTTTAGTTCGTACTTCGGTCTTAGTACCTGTATTACTGCTGTATGTGATACAGCAGTGATTTTAGTTCGTACTTCGGTCTTAGTACCTGTATTACTGCTGTATGTGATACAGCAGTGATTTTAGTTCGTACTTCGGTCTTAGTACCTGTATTACTGCTGTATGTGATACAGCAGTGATTTTAGTTCGTACTTCGGTCTTAGTACCTGTATTACTGCTGTATGTGATACAGCAGTGATTTTAGTTCGTACTTTGGTCTTAGTACCTGTATTACTGCTGTATGTGATACAGCAGTGATTTTAGTTCGTACTTCGGTCTTAGTACCTGTATTACTGCTGTATGTGATACAGCAGTGATTTTAGTTCGTACTTCGGTCTTAGTACCTGTATTACTGCTGTATGTGATGCAGCAGTGATTTTAGTTCGTACTTCGGTCTTAGTACCTGTATTACTGCTGTATGTGATACAGCAGTGATTTTAGTATGTACTTCGGTCTTAGTACATGTATTACTGCTGTATGTGATACAGCAGAGATTTTAGTTCGTACTTCGGTCTTAGTACCTGTATTACTACTGCTGTATGTGATACAGCAGTGATTTTAGTATGTAGTTCGGTCTTAGTACCTGTATTACTGCTGTATGTGATACAGCAGTGATTTTAGTTCGTACTTCGGTCTTAGTACCTGTATTACTGCTGTATGTGATACAGCTGTGATTTTAGTTCGTACTTTGGTCTTAGTACCTGTATTACTGCTGTATGTGATACAGCAGTGATTTTAGTTCGTACTTCGGTCTTAGTACCTGTATTACTGCTGTATGTGATACAGCTGTGATTTTAGTATGTACTTCGGTCTTAGTACCTGTATTACTGCTATATGTGATACAGCAGTGATTTTAGTACGTACTTCGGTCTTAGTACCTGTATTACTGCTGTATGTGATACAGCAGTGATTTTAGTACGTACTTCGGTCTTAGTACCTGTATTACTGCTGTATGTGATACAGCAGTGATTTTAGTTCGTACTTCGGTCTTAGTACCTGTATTACTGCTGTATGTGATACAGCTGTGATTTTAGTTCGTACTTCGGTCTTAGTACCTGTATTACTGCTGTATGTGATACAGCAGTGATTTTAGTTCGTACTTCGGTCTTAGTACCTGTATTACTGCTGTATGTGATACAGCAGTGATTTTAGTTCGTACTTCGGTCTTAGTACCTGTATTACTGCTGTATGTGATACAGCAGTGATTTTAGTTCGTACTTCGGTCTTAGTACCTGTATTACTGCTGTATGTGATACAGCAGTGATTTTAGTTCGTACTTCGGTCTTAGTACCTGTATTACTGCTGTATGTGATACAGCAGTGATTTTAGTTCGTACTTTGGTCTTAGTACCTGTATTACTGCTGTATGTGATACAGCAGTGATTTTAGTTCGTACTTCGGTCTTAGTACCTGTATTACTGCTGTATGTGATACAGCAGTGATTTTAGTTCGTACTTCGGTCTTAGTACCTGTATTACTGCTGTATGTGATGCAGCAGTGATTTTAGTTCGTACTTCGGTCTTAGTACCTGTATTACTGCTGTATGTGATACAGCAGTGATTTTAGTATGTACTTCGGTCTTAGTACATGTATTACTGCTGTATGTGATACAGCAGAGATTTTAGTTCGTACTTCGGTCTTAGTACCTGTATTACTGCTGTATGTGATACAGCAGTGATTTTAGTATGTAGTTCGGTCTTAGTACCTGTATTACTGCTGTATGTGATACAGCAGTGATTTTAGTTCGTACTTCGGTCTTAGTACCTGTATTACTGCTGTATGTGATACAGCAGTGATTTTAGTTCGTACTTCGGTTTGGTCTTATGTGATACAGCTGATTTTATTACTGCTGTATGTGATACAGCAGTGATTTTAGTTCGTACTTCGGTCTTAGTACCTGTATTACTGCTGTATGTGATACAGCAGTGATTTTAGTTCGTACTTCGGTCTTAGTACCTGTATTACTGCTGTATGTGATACAGCAGTGATTTTAGTATGTACTTCGGTCTTAGTACATGTATTACTGCTGTATGTGATACAGCAGTGATTTTAGTTCGTACTTCGGTCTTAGTACCTGTATTACTGCTGTATGTGATACAGCAGTGATTTTAGTTCGTACTTCGGTCTTAGTACCTGTATTACTGCTGTATGTGATACAGCAGTGATTTTAGTTCGTACTTCGGTCTTAGTACCTGTATTACTGCTGTATGTGATACAGCAGTGATTTTAGTTCGTACTTCGGTCTTAGTACCTGTATTACTGCTGTATGTGATACAGCAGTGATTTTAGTTCGTACTTCGGTCTTAGTACCTGTATTACTGCTGTATGTGATACAGCAGTGATTTTAGTTCGTACTTCGGTCTTGATTTTATGTTCGTACTTCGGTCTTAGTACCTGTATTACTGCTGTATGTGATACAGCAGTGATTTTAGTTCGTACTTCGGTCTTAGTACCTGTATTACTGCTGTATGTGATACAGCAGTGATTTTAGTTCGTACTTCGGTCTTAGTACCTGTATTACTGCTGTATGTGATACAGCAGTGATTTTAGTTCGTACTTCGGTCTTAGTACCTGTATTACTGCTGTATGTGATACAGCTGTGATTTTAGTTCGTACTTCGGTCTTAGTACCTGTATTACTGCTGTATGTGATACAGCAGTGATTTTAGTTCGTACTTCGGTCTTAGTACCTGTATTACTGCTGTATGTGATACAGCAGTGATTTTAGTACGTACTTGTCTTGTATGTGATTACTGCTGTATGTGAGCAGTGATTTTAGTTCGTACTTCGGTCTTAGTACCTGTATTACTGCTGTATGTGATACAGCAGTGATTTTAGTTCGTACTTCGGTCTTAGTACCTGTATTACTGCTGTATGTGATACAGCAGTGATTTTAGTTCGTACTTCGGTCTTAGTACCTGTATTACTGCTGTATGTGATACAGCAGTGATTTTAGTTCGTACTTCGGTCTTAGTACCTGTATTACTGCTGTATGTGATACAGCAGTGATTTTAGTTCGTACTTCGGTCTTAGTACCTGTATTACTGCTGTATGTGATACAGCTGTGATTTTAGTTCGTACTTTGGTCTTAGTACCTGTATTACTGCTGTATGTGATACAGCAGTGATTTTAGTTCGTACTTCGGTCTTAGTACCTGTATTACTGCTGTATGTTTTACAGCTGTGATTTTAGTATGTACTTCGGTCTTAGTACCTGTATTACTGCTATATGTGATACAGCAGTGACTTTAGTACGTACTTCGGTCTTAGTACCTGTATTACTGCTGTATGTGATACAGCAGTGATTTTAGTACGTACTTCGGTCTTAGTACCTGTATTACTGCTGTATGTGATACAGCAGTGATTTTAGTTCGTACTTCGGTCTTAGTACCTGTATTACTGCTGTATGTGATACAGCTGTGATTTTAGTTCGTACTTCGGTCTTAGTACCTGTATTACTGCTGTATGTGATACAGCAGTGATTTTAGTTCGTACTTCGGTCTTAGTACCTGTATTACTGCTGTATGTGATACAGCAGTGATTTTAGTTCGTACTTCGGTCTTAGTACCTGTATTACTGCTGTATGTGATACAGCAGTGATTTTAGTTCGTACTTTGGTCTTAGTACCTGTATTACTGCTGTATGTGATACAGCAGTGATTTTAGTTCGTACTTCGGTCTTAGTACCTGTATTACTGCTGTATGTGATACAGCAGTGATTTTAGTTCGTACTTCGGTCTTAGTACCTGTATTACTGCTGTATGTGATGCAGCAGTGATTTTAGTTCGTACTTCGGTCTTAGTACCTGTATTACTGCTGTATGTGATACAGCAGTGATTTTAGTATGTACTTCGGTCTTAGTACATGTATTACTGCTGTATGTGATACAGCAGAGATTTAGTTCGTACTTCGGTCTTAGTACCTGTATTACTGCTGTATGTGATACAGCAGTGATTTTAGTATGTAGTTCGGTCTTAGTACCTGTATTACTGCTGTATGTGATACAGCAGTGATTTTAGTTCGTACTTCGGTCTTAGTACCTGTATTACTGCTGTATGTGATACAGCAGTGATTTTAGTTCGTACTTTGGTCTTAGTACCTGTATTACTGCTGTATGTGATACAGCAGTGATTTTAGTTCGTACTTCGGTCTTAGTACCTGTATTACTGCTGTATGTGATGCAGCAGTGATTTTAGTTCGTACTTCGGTCTTAGTACCTGTATTACTGCTGTATGTGATACAGCAGTGATTTTAGTATGTACTTCGGTCTTAGTACATGTATTACTGCTGTATGTGATACAGCAGAGATTTTAGTTCGTACTTCGGTCTTAGTACCTGTATTACTGCTATATGTGATACAGCAGTGATTTTAGTATGTAGTCCTCGGTCGTAGTACCTGTGTTACTGCTGTATGTGATACAGCAGTGATTTTAGTATGTACTTCGGTCTTAGTATTTGTATTACTGCTGTATGTGATACAGCAGTGATTTTAGTTCGTACTTCGGTCTTATTACCTGTATTACTGCTGTATGTGATACAGCAGTGATTTTAGTTCGTACTTCGGTCTTAGTATTTGTATTACTGCTGTATGTGATACAGCAGTGATTTTAGTATGTACTTCGGTCTTAGTATTTGTATTACTGCTGTATGTGATACAGCAGTGATTTTAGTTCGTACTTCGGTCTTAGGAGCGGTATTACTGCTGTATGTGATACAGCAGTGATTTTAGTTCGTACTTCGGTCTTAGTACCTGTATTACTGCTGTATGTGATACAGCAGTGATTTTAGTTCGTACTTCGGTCTTAGTACCTGTATTACTGCTGTATGTGATACAGCAGTGATTTTAGTTCGTACTTCGGTCTTAGTACCTGTATTACTGCTGTATGTGATACAGCTGTGATTTTAGTTCGTACCTGTATTACTGCTGTATGTGATACAGCAGTGATTTTAGTTCGTACTTCGGTCTTAGTACCTGTATTACTGCTGTATGTTTTACAGCTGTGATTTTAGTATGTACTTCGGTCTTAGTACCTGTATTACTGCTATATGTGATACAGCAGTGACTTTAGTACGTACTTCGGTCTTAGTACCTGTATTACTGCTGTATGTGATACAGCAGTGATTTTAGTACGTACTTCGGTCTTAGTATTTGTATTACTGCTGTATGTGATACAGCAGTGATTTTAGTTCGTACTTCGGTCTTAGTACCTGTATTACTGCTGTATGTGATACAGCTGTGATTTTAGTTCGTACTTCGGTCTTAGTACCTGTATTACTGCTGTATGTGATACAGCAGTGATTTTAGTTCGTACTTCGGTCTTAGTACCTGTATTACTGCTGTATGTGATACAGCAGTGATTTTAGTTCGTACTTCGGTCTTAGTACCTGTATTACTGCTGTATGTGATACAGCAGTGATTTTAGTTCGTACTTCGGTCTTAGTATTTGTATTACTGCTGTATGTGATACAGCAGTGATTTTAGTTCGTACTTCGGTCTTAGTATTTGTATTACTGCTGTATGTGATACAGCAGTGATTTTAGTTCGTACTTTGGTCTTAGTATTTGTATTACTGCTGTATGTGATACAGCAGTGATTTTAGTTCGTACTTCGGTCTTAGTACCTGTATTACTGCTGTATGTGATACAGCAGTGATTTTAGTTCGTACTTCGGTCTTAGTACCTGTATTACTGCTGTATGTGATGCAGCAGTGATTTTAGTTCGTACTTCGGTCTTAGTACCTGTATTACTGCTGTATGTGATACAGCAGTGATTTTAGTTCGTACTTCGGTCTTAGTACCTGTATCACTGCTGTATATGATACAGCAGTGATTTTAGTTCGTACTTCGGTCTTAGTACCTGTATTACTGCTGTATGTGATACAGCTGTGATTTTAGTTCGTACTTCGGTCTTAGTACCTGTATTACTGCTGTATGTGATACAGCAGTGATTTTAGTTCGTACTTCGGTCTTAGTACCTGTATTACTGCTGTATGTGATACAGCAGTGATTTTAGTTCGTACTTTGGTCTTAGTATTTGTATTACTGCTGTATGTGATACAGCAGTGATTTTAGTTCGTACTTCGGTCTTAGTACCTGTATTACTGCTGTATGTGATACAGCAGTGATTTTAGTTCGTACTTCGGTCTTAGTACATGTATTACTGCTGTATGTGATACAGCAGTGATTTTAGTTCGTACTTCGGTCTTAGTACCTGTATTACTGCTGTATGTGATACAGCAGTGATTTTAGTTCGTACTTTGGTCTTAGTACCTGTATTACTGCTGTATGTGATACAGCAGTGATTTTAGTTCGTACTTCGGTCTTAGTACCTGTATTACTGCTGTATGTGATACAGCAGTGATTTTAGTTCGTACTTCGGTCTTAGTACCTGTATTACTGCTGTATGTGATGCAGCAGTGATTTTAGTTCGTACTTCGGTCTTAGTAGCTGTATTACTGCTGTATGTGATACAGCAGTGATTTTAGTATGTACTTCGGTCTTAGTACATGTATTACTGCTGTATGTGATACAGCAGAGATTTTAGTTCGTACTTCGGTCTTAGTACCTGTATTACTGCTATATGTGATACAGCAGTGATTTTAGTATGTAGTTCGGTCTTAGTACCTGTATTACTGCTGTATGTGATACAGCAGTGATTTTAGTATGTACTTCGGTCTTAGTATTTGTATTACTGCTGTATGTGATACAGCAGTGATTTTAGTTCGTACTTCGGTCTTAGCACCTCTGTATTACTGCTGTATGTGATACAGCAGTGATTTTAGTTCGTACTTCGGTCTTAGTACCTGTATTACTGCTGTATGTGATACAGCAGTGATTTTAGTTCGTACTTCGGTCTTAGTACCTGTATTACTGCTGTATGTGATACAGCTGTGATTTTAGTTCGTACTTCGGTCTTAGTACCTGTATTACTGCTGTATGTGATACAGCAGTGATTTTAGTTCGTACTTCGGTCTTAGTACCTGTATCACTGCTGTATGTGATACAGCAGTGATTGTAGTTCGTACTTCGGTCTTTGTACCTGTATAACTGATATATGTGATACAGCAGTGATTTTTTTTTCGGTCTTAGTACCTGTATTACTGCTGTATGTGATACAGCAGTGATTTTAGTTCGTACTTCGGTCTTAGTACCTGTATTACTGCTGTATGTGATACAGCTGTGATTTTAGTTCGTACTTTGGTCTTAGTATTTGTATTACTGCTGTATGTGATACAGCAGTGATTTTAGTTCGTACTTCGGTCTTAGTACCTGTATTACTGCTGTATGTGATACAGCTGTGATTTTAGTATGTACTTCGGTCTTAGTACCTGTATTACTGCTATATGTGATACAGCAGTGACTTTAGTACGTACTTCGGTCAGTGTATTACTGCTGTATGTGATACAGCAGTGATTTTAGTACGTACTTCGGTCTTAGTACCTGTATTACTGCTGTATGTGATACAGCTGTGATTTTAGTTCGTACTTCGGTCTTAGTATTTGTATTACTGCTGTATGTGATACAGCAGTGATTTTAGTTCGTACTTCGGTCTTAGTACCTGTATTACAGCTGTATGTGATACAGCAGTGATTTTAGTACGTACTTCGGTCTTAGTACCTGTATTACTGCTGTATGTGATACATCAGTGATTTTAGTTCGTACTTCGGTCTTAGTATTTGTATTACTGCTGTATGTGATACAGCAGTGATTTTAGTTCGTACTTCGGTCTTAGTATTTGTATTACTGCTGTATGTGATACAGCAGTGATTTTAGTTCGTACTTCGGTCTTAGTACCTGTATTACCGCTGTATGTGATACAGCAGTGATTTTAGTATGTACTTCGGTCATAGTACCTGTATTACTGCTGTATGTGATACAGCAGTGATTTTAGTATGTACTTCGGTCTTAGTACCTGTATTACTGCTGTATGTGATACAGCAGTGATTTTAGTTCGTACTTCGGTCTTAGTACCTGTATTACTGCTGTATTTGATACATCAGTGATTTTAGTTCGTACTTCGGTCTTAGTACCTGTATTACTGCTGTATGTGATACAGCAGTGATTTTAGTTCGTACTTCGGTCTTAGTACCTGTATTACTGCTGTATGTGATACAGCTGTGATTTTAGTATGTACTTCGGTCTTAGTACCTGTATTACTGCTATATGTGATACAGCAGTGATTTTAGTACGTACTTCGGTCTTAGTACCTGTATTACTGCTGTATGTGATACAGCAGTGATTTTAGTACGTACTTCGGTCTTAGTGCCTGTATTACTGCTGTATGTGATACAGCAGTGATTTTAGTTCGTACTTCGGTCTTAGTACCTGTATTACTGCTGTATGTGATACAGCTGTGATTTTAGTTCGTACTTCGGTCTTAGTATTTGTATTACTGCTGTATGTGATACAGCAGTGATTTTAGTTCGTACTTCGGTCTTAGTACCTGTATCACTGCTGTATGTGATACAGCAGTGATTTTAGTTCGTACTTCGGTCTTAGTACCTGTATCACTGCTGTATGTGATACAGCAGTGATTTTAGTACGTACTTCGGTCTTAGTATTTGTATTACTGCTGTATGTGATACAGCGGTGATTTTAGTTCGTACTTCGGTCTTAGTACCTGTATTACTGCTGTATGTGATACAGCAGTGATTTTAGTTCGTACTTCGTTCTTAGTACCTGTATTACTGCTGTATGTGATACAGCTGTGATTTTAGTTCGTACGTCGGTCTTAGTACCTGTATTACTGCTGTATGTGATACAGCAGTGATTTTAGTTCGTACTTCGGTCTTAATACCTGTATCACGGCTGTATGTGATACAGCAGTGATTTTAGTTCGTACTTCGGTCTTAGTATTTGTATTACTGCTGTATGTGATACAGCAGTGATTTTAGTTCGTACTTCGGTCTTAGTATTTGTATTACTGCTGTATGTGATACAGCAGTGATTTTAGTTCGTACTTCGGTCTTAGTACCTGTATTACTGCTGTATGTGATACAGCTGTGATTTTAGTTCGTACTTCGGTCTTAGTCCCTGTATTACTGCTGTATGTGATACAGCAGTGATTTTAGTTCGTACTTCGGTCTTAGTACCTGTATCACTGCTGTATGTGATACAGCAGTGATTTTAGTTCGTACTTCTGTCTTAGTACCTGTATTACTGCTGTATGTGATACAGCAGTGATTTTAGTATGTACTTCGGTCTTAGTATTTGTATTACTGCTGTATGTGATACAGCAGTACAGCAGTGATTTTAGTTCTTACTTCGGTCTTAGTACCTGTATTACTGCTGTATGTGATACAGCAGTGAGTTTAGTTCGTACTTCGGTCTTAGTACCTGTATTACTGCTGTATGTGATACAGCTGTGATTTTAGTATGTACTTCGGTCTTAGTGCCTGTATTACTGCTGTATGTGATACAGCAGTGATTTTAGTTCGTACTTCGGTCTTAGTATTTGTATTACTGCTGTATGTGATACAGCAGTGATTTTAGTTCGTACTTCGGTCTTAGTACCTGTATTACTGCTGTATGTGATACAGCTGTGATTTTAGTATGTACTTCGGTCTTAGTACCTGTATTACTGCTATATGTGATACAGCAGTGATTTTAGTACGTACTTCGGTCTTAGTACCTGTATTACTGCTGTATGTGATACAGCAGTGATTTTAGTACGTACTTCGGTCTTAGTACCTGTATTACTGCTGTATGTGATACAGCAGTGATTTTAGTACGTACTTCGGTCTTAGTACCTGTATTACTGCTGTATGTGATACAGGAGTGATTTTAGTGCGTACTTCGGTCTTAGTACCTGTATTACTGCTGTATGTGATACAGCAGTGATTTTAGCTCGTACTTCGGTCTTAGTACCTGTATTACTGCTGTATGTGATACAGCTGTGATTTTAGTGCGTACTTCGGTCTTAGTACCTGTATTACTGCTGTATGTGATACAGCAGTGATTTTAGTTCGTACTTCGGTCTTAGTACCTGTATTACTGCTGTATGTGATACAGCTGTGATTTTAGTTCGTACTTCGGTCTTAGTACCTGTATTACTGCTATATGTGATACAGCAGTGATTTTAGTACGTACCTCGGTCTTAGTACCTGTATTACTGCTGTATGTGATACAGCAGTGATTTTAGTTCGTACTTCGGTCTTAGTACCTGTATTACTGCTGTATGTGATACAGCAGTGATTTTAGTACGTACTTCGGTCTTAGTGTTTGTATTACTGCTGTATGTGATACAGCAGTGATTTTAGTTCGTACTTCGGTCTTAGTATTTGTATTACTGCTGTATGTGATACAGCAGTGATTTTAGTTCGTACTTCGGTCTTAGTACCTGTATTACTGCTGTATGTGATACAGCTGTGATTTTAGTTCGTACTTCGGTCTTAGTATTTGTATTACTGCTGTATGTGATACAGCAGTGATTTTAGTTCGTACTTCGGTCTTAGTATTTGTATCACTGCTGTATGTGATACAGCAGTGATTTTAGTTCGTACTTCTGTCTTAGTACCGGTATTACTGCTGTATGTGATACAGCAGTGATTTTAGTATGTACTTCGGTCTTAGTACCTGTATTACTGCTGTATGTGATACAGCAGTGATTTTAGTTCGTACTTCGGTCTTAGTACCTGTATTACTGCTGTATGTGATACAGCAGTGAGTTTAGTTCGTACTTCGGTCTTAGTACCTGTATTACTGCTGTATGTGATACAGCTGTGATTTTAGTTCGTACTTCGGTCTTAGTACCTGTATTACTGCTATATGTGATACAGCAGTGATTTTAGTACGTACCTCGGTCTTAGTACCTGTATTACTGCTGTATGTGATACAGCAGTGATTTTAGTACGTACTTCGGTCTTAGTATTTGTATTACTGCTGTATGTGATACAGCAGTGATTTTAGTACGTACTTCGGTCTTAGTACCTGTATTACTGCTGTATGTGATACAGCAGTGATTTTAGTTCGTACTTCGGTCTTAGTACCTGTATTACTGCTGTATGTGATACAGCTGTGATTTTAGTTCGTACTTCGGTCTTAGTACCTGTATTACTGCTATATGTGATACAGCAGTGATTTTAGTACGTACTTCGGTCTTAGTACCTGTATTACTGCTGTATGTGATACAGCAGTGATTTTAGTTCGTACTTCGGTCTTAGTATTTGTATTACTGCTGTATGTGATACAGCAGTGATTTTAGTTCGTACTTCGGTCTTAGTATTTGTATTACTGCTGTATGTGATACAGCAGTGATTTTAGTTCGTACTTCGGTCTTAGTATTTGTATTACTGCTGTATGTGATACAGCAGTGATTTTAGTTCGTACTTCGGTCTTAGTACCTGTATTACTGCGGTATGTGATACAGCAGTGATTTTAGTTCGTACTTCGGTATAAGTTTTGTGACAAGAGTTTGTTCTATATATCGTTATGAATTCGGCAGACGGCCGAACCCAGGCTTTTGGTAAATTCATTTTACGGATGCATTATTTTTGAATTAGAGAACAAGGGATCTATGCTTTACCTATAGAGGGCAGCATATCCATTTTAACGGTTATCGTAATGCACCGATAGCTAACCCTGTATGTCGCCCTCTTTTGATTACTTATTATGCTGTTATCATCTGATCTCCGTTAAAAAATTGATATGCTGCCCTCTATTATGTACATTGATCCCTTGTTCTCTAATTCAAATGTTATGCATGCGTAAAATGAATTTACCAAAAGCCGTCTGCCGAACTCATAACGATATACTTACTAAAAATAGAATAAGAAGATCATGGTTTTTGCTTGAATTCATTTTTCAGTTCTTGTTTTAAGCTTTTGATTTGAAAGCTTGATCTCTTGGTGGATATCACTAATTAATAGTATCTTATGACGCATTTACTAGTGGAAAATTGGCAATGAGAATTCTTCTAAAACGATGAGAATTTGACAAAAGTATGAGAATTTAAAATTTTCTCATTGATATAAAACTTTCTCATTCAAAGTGACAGTTTGTTGACACGGTAATTAATATTTCTCATTCATTTGGATGAGAAAATTTTATATAAATGAGAAAATTTTAAATTCTCATACTTTTGTCCAATTCTCATCGTTTTGAAAGAATTCTCATTTTAAATTTTCCACTAGTGATTGTGGCTTTAATGCATGGGAGATGATACCTCGTGAAATTCATTCCTCATCAATGTACGCGTCACTTAATATCATGATATGGTCAACAAATCAGTAGCGTAGCCAGCGGTGGGGCAGGAGGGGCAGAGTGCCCCTGACAAAAAATTGAAAGATAAAAGTGCCCCTCTGACAAAAAAATTAACGAGAAAATCGGGAAGGCTATGGAAATGAAAAGGGACAAGGAGGCCATTTCCCATCAAATTTCACCCCGATCACGGGACAAAATAGTGTAAAATACCAGATTTGTGCGCGCTACGCGAGCGCATTAATCCAAATATAATATTTTTTTGGAAGCTCTAAGACTTTTACATGAGGGCAATTCCATGTTAATCTGTGTTGCACTTTTTGGTACCTTTTACAAACTTTATGCTCCAGCTTTTAAATTCATTTGAGTTGAATCTTAATATAAATGACCATACGAGTATGTTCCCCGGAAACACCCCGCCCTTTTGGATTTCTCAGCTCTGAAAGACCCGTAAATTTGACCAAAAAAGAGCTCAGAGAGACCCTTGATTTTGATCATCTCAAAGACCGGTAAATTGCTCATTTTTCACATTTCTGTTTTTCTCATGCGATTTGCAACTAAATGCCAAGAAAGACCCTTGATTTTGACTGTCCGCAGCTCCAACAGCCCCCTTTTACCGGTACGCCGCCAGCTTCGAAATCCACCTCAAAATACCGGGGAACACACCCACCAAAAATGTATGATGTGCCCCCCCCCCCCTCACCGAGGTGTATATACTTCACGTAAACCTTGTTTTGTGATATATTCAATATTTGTGTAGTTGCAAAATTGGTCTAGATGTATAAAGCGAGCGCGTCGAGTAGTAAAATTGCCCGCTCTGTAGACTTGTCAAATACACCCCGCCCATTTTACCCTTCTTAGGCTCAGAAATATTGTACATCTTCTTACTGATTTGATTGTTCAGTAAGTCTACTTGCAAAATGGAATTATCACTGTCATCATCTTGATCTTCAACTCTTTCTACTGTATCAGTTCTACCTCGGCTTTATCATAATATAAAGCAATAACAACTGCAAAATATTCAACTATCCATTTCTGGGTATCGATCATATAGTGCAGTATATGTTCGTTGGACGAAGTTCCTGGATCAATTTCAGATCTGACATTATGCAGTCATGTCTACAGCAGACTTCACCACGACCTTTGCAGGACTTAAACCCCATTAAACCAAGATAAACCTCATTGAAAACAGCTCAACTATGTTAAATCAGGGATGTGTCTCATATCCATGGTTAAATCCACAAACACATGTTTCTAATTTACCTGTGCGATATTACAATGGGCTGCGGTGAAATAGGTATCATGATTTCAGTTGGATGCACCATTACAAAGCATAGTAACAATACTGTGAGTGGCCTTTGTTTCCCAAATAAGAACAATAGTCTGCATATTGTTAACCAGGCTTTTTGATGGTACAACTCATGTCGAACTTGTCAGAGTAATTGTGATTGTATCACACAAGTAAATGAGAAACATGTGGTTTTAGACTTAACACGGTTTGGAAATAAGTTTTTCATTTTTTAGCTCCCTATCGAGCAGTCAGAACTCCATATTTGGGAGGGCTCGACAACAAACTTCCCAAAATCGCATTTTAATAATATTTCAATGACCATAGAGGGACAGAATTGAAGTTTATTTACAGTTTCTATGGCGAAAATTGATCAAACCGATGACACGGCGGTAACCCTTAGAAGTTGGAACGATCACAAGTCAGCTGTTGAGCACAATTGCCATTGAAATTACACGTCCGACTGCTATGAAATTTTGGAATTTCTCTTCGGAAAAAATAGCTCGACAACAGCTTTTCCGTGACATTTTTACTTCAAATTGTAGTATGTTAAGGATGAATATTATAATTCACATGTGAGCCTCTATGGCTAATATTGGATGAAGGGTTTTCCAGCTCACTAACTAGTTTATTGCCTATACCTACAGTACAGTGAGTGAGCTAGAGGTCAATCATAAATTGGAGCGCTGTTTGTGCACTGAATAGGAAAAACGGACAGTAAATAATGAATTAAGTTCAATATCTTCGATCAATTCGCTATCGTTCTCATTTATTATGTTTATTTGTTTGTATGCCGACACCCTCATTCATTTCTTCTCTCAAATACATGATAGTCTTCCCAATTGTAACGCATTAGTTTGTATGCCGACGCCCTCTTTCATTTCTTCTATCAAATACATGGTAGTCTTCCCAATTGTAACGCATTAGTTTGTATGCCGACGCCCTCTTTCATTTCTTCTATCAAATACATGATAGTCTTCCCTTGTAACGCATTAGTTTGTATGCCGACGCCCTCTTTCATTTCTTCTATCAAATACATGACAGTCTTCCCTTGTAACGCATTAGTTTGTATGCCGACGCCCTCTTTCATTTCTTCTATCAAATACATGACAGTCTTCCCAATTGTAACGCATTAGTTTGCATGCCGACGCCCTCTTTCATTTCTTCTATCAAATACATGACAGTCTTCCCAATTGTAACGCATTAGTTTGTATGCCGACGCCCTCTTTCATTTCTTCTATCAAATACATGACAGTCTTCCCTTGTAACGCATTAGTTTGTATGCCGACGCCCTCATTCATTTCTTCTATCAAATACATGACAGTCTTCCCTTGTAACGCATTAGTTTGTATGCCGACGCCCTCTTTCATTTCTTCTATCAAATACATGACAGTCTTCCCTTGTAACGCATTAGTTTGTATGCCGACGCCCTCTTTCATTTCTTCTATCAAATACATGACAGTCTTCCCTTGTAACGCATTAGTTTGTATGCCGACGCCCTCTTTCATTTCTTCTATCAAATACATGACAGTCTTCCCTTGTAACGCATTAGTTTGTATGCCGACGCCCTCTTTCATTTCTTCTATCAAATAGATGACAGTCTTCCCAATTGTAACGCATTAGTTTGCATGCCGACGCCCTCTTTCATTTCTTCTATCAAATACATGATAGTCTTCCCAATTGTAACGCATTAGTTTGCATGCCGACGCCCTCTTTCATTTCTTCTATCAAATACATGACAGTCTTCCCAATTGTAACGCATTAGTTTGTATGCCGACGCCCTCTTTCATTTCTTCTATCAAATACATGATAGTCTTCCCAATTGTAACGCATTAGTTTGCATGCCGACGCCCTCATTCATTTCTTCTATCAAATACATGACAGTCTTCCCTTGTAACGCATTAGTTTGTATGCCGACGCCCTCTTTCATTTCTTCTATCAAATACATGACAGTCTTCCCAATTGTAACGCATTAGTTTGTATGCCGACGCCCTCTTTCATTTCTTCTATCAAATACATGACAGTCTTCCCAATTGTAACACATTAGTTTGTATGCCGACGCCCTCTTTCATTTCTTCTATCAAATACATGACAGTCTTCCCTTGTAACGCATTAGTTTGTATGCCGACGCCCTCTTTCATTTCTTCTATCAAATACATGACAGTCTTCCCTTGTAACGCATTAGTTTGTATGCCGACGCCCTCTTTCATTTCTTCTATCAAATACATGACAGTCTTCCCTTGTAACGCATTAGTTTGCATGCCGACGCCCTCATTCACTTCTTCTATCAAATACATGACAGTCTTCCCAATTGTAACGCATTAGTTTGTATGCCGACGCCCTCTTTCATTTCTTCTATCAAATACATGACAGTCTTCCCTTGTAACGCATTAGTTAGTATGCCGACGCCCTCATTCATTTCTTCTATCAAATACATGACAGTCTTCCCTTGTAACGCATTAGTTAGTATGCCGACGCCCTCATTCATTTCTTCTATCAAATACATGACAGTCTTCCCAATTGTAACGCATTAGTTTGCATACCCACGCCCTCTTTCATTTCTTCAATCAAATACATGACAGTCTTCCCTTGTAACGCATTAGTTTGTATGCCGACGCCCTCATTCACTTCTTCTATCAAATACATGACAGTCTTCCCTTGTAACGCATTAGTTTGTATGCCGACGCCCTCATTCATTTCTTCTATCAAATACATGACAGTGCTCCCAATTGTAACGCATTAGTTTGTATGCCGACGCCCTCTTTCATTTCTTCTATCAAATACATGACAGTCTTCCCAATTGTAACGCATTAGTTTGTATGCCCACGCCCTCTTTCATTTCTTCTATCAAATACATGACAGTCTTCCCTTGTAACGCATTAGTTTGTATGCCGACGCCCTCTTTCATTTCTTCTATCAAATACATGACAGTCTTTCCTTGTAACGCATTAGTTTGCATACCCACGCCCTCTTTCATTTCTTCTATCAAATACATGACAGTCTTCCCTTGTAACGCATTAGTTTGTATGCCGACGCCCTCATTCACTTCTTCTATCAAATACATGACAGTCTTCCCTTGTAACGCATTAGTTTGTATGCCGACGCCCTCATTCATTTCTTCTATCAAATACATGACAGTCTTCCCAATTGTAACGTATTAGTTTGCATACCCACGCCCTCTTTCATTTCTTCTATCAAATACATGACAGTCTTCCCTTGTAACGCATTAGTTTGTATGCCGACGCCCTCATTCACTTCTTCTATCAAATACATGACAGTCTTCCCAATTGTAACGCATTAGTTTGCATGCCGACGCCCTCTTTCATTTCTTCTATCAAATACATGATAGTCTTCCCAATTGTAACGCATTAGTTTGCATGCCGACGCCCTCTTTCATTTCTTCTATCAAATACATGACAGTCTTCCCAATTGTAACGCATTAGTTTGTATGCCGACGCCCTCTTTCATTTCTTCTATCAAATACATGATAGTCTTCCCAATTGTAACGCATTAGTTTGCATGCCGACGCCCTCATTCATTTCTTCTATCAAATACATGACAGTCTTCCCTTGTAACGCATTAGTTTGTATGCCGACGCCCTCTTTCATTTCTTCTCTATCAAATACATGACAGTCTTCCCAATTGTAACGCATTAGTTTGTATGCCGACGCCCTCTTTCATTTCTTCTATCAAATACATGACAGTCTTCCCAATTGTAACACATTAGTTTGTATGCCGACGCCCTCTTTCATTTCTTCTCTCAAATACATGATAGTCTTCCCTTGTAACGCATTAGTTTGTATGCCGACGCCCTCTTTCATTCCTTCTATCAAATACATGACAGTCTTCCCTTGTAACGCATTAGTTTGTATGCCGGCGCCCTCTTTCATTTCTTCTATCAAATACATGACAGTCTTCCCTTGTAACGCATTAGTTTGTATGCCGACGCCCTCTTTCATTTCTTCTATCAAATACATGACAGTCTTCCCTTGTAACGCATTAGTTAGTATGCCGACGCCCTCATTCATTTCTTCTATCAAATACATGACAGTCTTCCCTTGTAACGCATTAGTTTGTATGCCGACGCCCTCTTTCATTTCTTCTATCAAATACATGACAGTCTTCCCAATTGTAACGCATTAGTTTGTATGCCGACGCCCTCTTTCATTTCTTCTATCAAATACATGATAGTCTTCCCAATTGTAACGCATTAGTTTGTATGCCGACGCCCTCTTTCATTTCTTCTCTCAAATACATGACAGTCTTCCCAATTGTAACGCATTAGTTTGCATGCCGGCGCCCTCTTTCATTTCTTCTCTCAAATGCATTTAGTCTTTCCTTGTAACGCATTAGTTTGTATGCCGACGCCCTCTTTCATTCCTTCTATCAAATACATGACAGTCTTCCCTTGTAACGCATTAGTTTGTATGCCGGCGCCCTCTTTCATTTCTTCTCTCAAATACATGACAGTCTTTCCTTGTAACGCATTAGTTTGTATGCCGACGCCCTCTTTCACTTCTTCTCTCAAATACATGATAGTCTTCCCAATTGTAACGCATTAGTTTACATGGCGACGCCCTCTTTCATTTCTTCTCTCACATCCATGACAGTCTTTCCTTGTAACGCATTAGTTTGCATGCCAACGCCCTCTTTCATTATTTTTTTTAAATGCATGTAGTCTTTCCTTGTAACGCATTAGTTTGCATGCCGACGCCATCTTTCATTTCTTCTCTCAAATACATGACAGTCTTTCTTTGTAACGCATTAGTTTGCATGCCGACGCCCTCTTTCATTTATTTTCTAAAACACAGGACATTGTTTCTTTGTACCGTATTAGCTTGCATCCCAACGCCTGCTGTCATTTCTTATCGTTAAATTATCCCTCTATATTTGCTAATTAAAGACCCATTTAGTAATCCAAGCGAAAGTGTAAAAAAATGTTTATAAATTGCTAAAAAGTGAAGGATAAGTCATTCAAATTGTCATTTGGTATTTTTGAAACAAAAATTAAGCAAAAAAAAACAAACAAACAAACAAACAAACAAACAAAACAACAAAGAAAACAGCAGTATTAACGAAGTTGAAGCCCCATTCGAATACATGTAGCTAATTTAGATACTGTCAGTATCTAAATGACAGATTCATGTAAATTGCTAATTTTTGTCTTAAGGGAAGGGATATGAACGTTTGGACAGTATTTATTGTGGGACATTAGAGCACATCAGACATATCGAATTGCATTCTGAATACGAAGAATGTCATTCTGATATCAAATAATTTTGATTTTTTTTAAAGTCGCAATGTCATACACATTTTATGGGAAATCATTAAAAATTGATATTTTTGATATTTACCAGTACTCGAAGTAAATATAAATCTGATGATTTATACTTAACGTGTATGTAGGTGGGATGAAAAGCCGACGATCAATTGAAAATTTTGACCTTTCGTATTGAAGATATGGATTTTTCCCCCAAAACAACAAACAAAATTAGGTCTTTTTGGGAAAAAAATCCATATCTTCAATATGAAAGGTCAAACTTTTCAATTGATCGTCGGCTTTTCCTCCCAGCTACATGTATACACCACTTTACTTCGAGGACTGTTATATATCAAAAATTTGAAAAATATCAAATTTTTTATAATTTGTCTTAAAATTTGTATTATATCGTGATTTTCAAAAAATTAGAATTATTTGATATCAGAAAGACATGCTTCGTATTCAGAATGCAATTCGATACGTCCGAGGTGCTCTCATGTTCCATAAAAATACTGTCGAAACGCTCAAAACGCTCATTCCAGATCCCTTAAATTTACGGCTTTCGGCTGAACCACTAGCAGGCTATGTTTACATATTTATGACAATGACGAAGGTACCAAAATCTGAATTTTGATGATTCTTACGATCGACCGGATGAGCAAATCACTGAATGGGCCTTTAACCTTCCATATTACACTTTCTCTTGTGCCACGATGGGTACGTATGGTGTCGCCAACCGCAACAAGTGAAACTAAGTTTGGTACAGTTAATATTCAAGGAATCGGTTGAAGTGTTTCCAGTGTCACGATACGATATACGAAAGAATAATCGTGTTTCAGAGGGTAATTGATAACGCTTAACGTTTTAGGACAGAAATAAACGATATCCCCTACTAGGCTATTCCAGTAAACCCACACATCACTATAGAAGACATGGCCTTATTATTCTACACAAGGAATGTGAATTTCAAATGGGTATGTCTTCCAAATTTTATAAATACAAAATAAATAAAAATGATAAGAGGTGCACGGATTTCAACTGGAAAAGCCCGATTCAGGGATGAGTGAAATGAGGCTTAAAAAACGACTTGCCCTTATCGACCGACCCAAAAATCTCAAAAAAGTAGGTTTTAAATTTGAGATTTTGATATTTTGGTTTATAATTTCAAAATATTTGTTTATAAACAAATTGTGACTCGATTTCTGCATTTATGTTTCATATAAACCACGTGACTACGTTGAAATTTTTTTTACATATTTTATTTTTTAGAAAATATATTAGTAATCAAAACAAATTTCTGCAAATGATGATCTGAGTATCTATCGCATTGAATGCAAAATAACACCACCGCGATTTTATAAAGAAACAACACAGAACCACGTGCTGAGGTCGTGCTCATTACGCAGCATTACGCATAATGACGTATTTATGTAGAAATTAAAAAAAAACTTAAATCGATTGACCGACCCAGGTGTTGGCACCTAAAGGGCAAGTCAACTAATTTTTTTAAAGCCTGATAGCGAACAATCGATCCTTGTTGTGTTTATTGCATCATTTCCTCAATTTTGATAGCCATGCCATAGTAGTGGTGCTCTCCGCTCCACCTGTAACCGTTCTACATCCATGTCCATTTTAAATCAGGGCTCATGTCCCTGCCCTATACACATGGTGACATGGCTATAAATTACCAGACACTCAAGATAACCGTCAGTAAAGTAATGAGTAACGAACCTGCCACACCGGCTCTACATATACGATACCTTGACCTACCTTGACCTAAGGCGTCGGCACGGGTGGCTCACTCTGCCTTGCCATCTGTGTCATGATGCTTTGCCAGGTTGTTCTTTGTGTTGCTAGCCTTCCAGCTTCCACCAGGGATGTCAAGTTTATGGTTAAGGAGTCTGTCTTGATGCAGTCCGTCCATCTCTTTGCGGGTCTTCCTTTAGGTCGTTGTGGAAGTATGCTTGCTTCCAGGAGGATTTTTGGATACCTTGTGTTTGGCATTCTTTGGATGTGTCCAAAGAATCGCAGTCGTTTCTGGGTTACTCTGTTTAAGATGGTGTGGTTCATATCTAGTGATTGACGGATGGTTGAGTTTCTAATTTTGTCTAGTCGAGATACTCCCAGGATTTTTCTCAGACACATCATCTCAAAGACAAGCAGACGATTCTCATCTTCCTTTTTCAAGGTCCAGGTTTCTGCCCCATATAGCAGGATGGAGAGAACAATTACTTTATACAGTTCAACTTTGGTTGAGCGGCGAATATCCTTGGCATTCCAGATTGGCTGTAGTCTTTGAACCGCACCTAGCGCTTTTCCAATTCTGTGTTTGACATCCTCCTTACATGTTCCTCTGCCAGATATTTTGCCCCCGAGGTAGATGAACTCATTTACTTGATTTAGGTTTTGTCCATTTATATTGATGTTGAGCTGGATTTCTTGTCTACTGATGACTTGTACTTCAGTTTTGGAGATGTTGATCTTGAGCCCTAGGTTGGAGCTATAATTGAATACTTTGTCCACAAATGTTTGGAGGTCCCTGGGTGTCTCTGCTATGAGAACAATGTCGTCGGCGAAGCGGAGGTTTGAAATAAGCTGGCCTTGGATCTGTGCTCCTGTGGCGATGTTGTGAGTTGCATAAAGCATAACCAGTTCAAGGAGGATATTGAAGTGTTTGGGCGAAATTACGCATCCTTGACGTACACCCACTGTGGTGTGGAACCATTCCGTGAGGTCACTATTTACTCTCACTGCATTGTTGGATTTGCTGTAGAGGGCCCTAAGCATATTGATTATCTTGAGTGGAAATCCGAAGAAGCTGAGTGCTTTCCATACACCCTCTTGCCATACCGAGTCGAAAGCCTTCTCAAAGTCTATATAACAGCAAAATAACTCCTTTCCCTGTTCGAGGTATTTTTCTGCAATTTGTCGCAGTGTAAAAAGTTGATCCACAGTCGACCTTCCTGGGCGGAATCCCGCTTGGGATTCGGAGATAACCTCTTCAGCTTTCTTTAATATTCTTTTTTGGATAATTGTGGTGATGATTTTACCTGCATGGCTTAGTAAGCTAATGCCCCTATAGTTACCACAGTCCAGTTTATCCTTCTTCATGTAGATAGGGGTAATGATGGCTCTGCCCCAGTCATCAGGAAATCTTTCGTTTTTCCATATCGTAGTACAAAGTTTGTGCATTATTTCCACGCCTATTTCTCCGGTAGCTTTTAGTTCTTCAGCAGTCACGTTGTCATAGCCAGGGGCTTTGTCATCAGTGAGTTTCTTAATTGCACTGATAACCTCCTCTTTCAGGATATCTGGTTCTTCCTCATCCATAGCCATTTGTGGAATGCTATCAGTCATTTCAGTGTTTATTGGATTTTGTTTGTTGTAGAGGTCTTCGTAGTTCTCTTTCCAGCGACTTTTCACATCCTCTAAATCTGTTAGCACTTCCCCCTGCTTGTTTTTAACAGTTTGCATTTTAATGCTGGGTTTATTTGTTATCTTCTTTATGGTGGAGTAGACCTCCTTTGCTTTGGTAGCTTGATGCGCTTTTTCTACATTGACACATAGATCCTTTAGCCAGACATCTTTGCATCCCTTGGTTTTCCGTTTTATGTCTCGTGTGAGATAATTGTATCTTTTCCGTTTGTTTGTATCTGTTTTCATCTGCTGTTTCACCTTTGATCTTTCTTCGCTCAGTCTTTTTTTTAAACCAAGGAGCTTTCTTGAGGTGTCACTTATGGCAGATTTGATACCATTCCACATGGTATCAACATCAGTGTCGTCATCATTGAGTAATGGGGCAAACTTGCCTCCAATTTCTATCTCATATCTTATCCTTGTGTCTGGATTTTTGAGTTTGAAAATGTCATATCGTTTGGGGTGGTTACATTTTGGTTTTGACTTGAACTTCAGTTTGATGTCACTCAGCACCATTTGGTGGTCAGATCCAACGTCTGCACTTGGATAACTTCTGCAGTTGGTAATACATCTTTTCCACTTGGTGTTGATCATGATGTAATCAATTTTGTTGTGCGTTTTGTGGTCTGGAGATTCCCATGTCCATTGCCTTTTGAATTTGCTTTGTTTGAACATTGTATTGGTTATGCACAAGTCATTTGTTGCACAGAATGTGGGTAGTTTTTCACCAAGTCCGTGTTTTCCCATGATGGTCTCCCATCCTGAGTTATCGCTTCCAACTTTGGCATTTAGATCGCCCATGACGATTAAGATGTCATTTTTTGGTGTTTTGTCAGTTTCTCTTTGTAGTTGGTCGTAGAATTCATCTACGCAGGTCTCACTGTCGGCAGTGTTTGGGGCATACACTTGAATGATGGTGATTGCTCCCGTCTTTGTCTGAAATCTTGCTGAGATCAATCTTGGTGAGATGGGGTTGTATCCTAGAAGTGCACTTTGAGCCACTTTGTTAAGTATCAGCCCTACTCCTTTTCGGTGTACTGATAAATTGCCAGAGCTAAGAATTTTGTAGCCATCTATGGTAAACTCTCCAGATTCTGTCCAGTGAGTTTCAGCTAGGCCAAGTATTTCCCATCTGAACTTTTGCATTTGATTTAGTAGAATTTCAAGATTGCCATCCTGGTGTAATGTCCTAACATTCCAGGTGCCTATTCCTATATTACACTTAGTAGTTAGTAAAGCCACCTTTTCCTTTGGTGCATCGGCGACAGCCCTTCCAATTGGGGCTCGGCTTGGTGTTGACCCCGCTCTGGGAGGAGCATCAAACCTTCCAGTTAGCTTTAAAGCAGTGGTGTTTTGCAAAAGTTCATTCTACAAATCATATACTTTGAAAACCTGCTTAATTTATTGTTGTTAATGAGTTATGTACGTTTTTACAAAAGTGTTGTTGTTTCAGCCCTCTTTACAACATAACTCAAGAACCACAGGACCTACAAAATATATCTGTGATATTTGAATTCTTCTACACGCTCGCTATGAATTGAGCAATGGAATTTTTGCTAAAGCTCACTACCATTCGCAAGATGCTGTGACCTACATTTTTTGTTGCTGCTTCGACCAACAATACCTCGTATTACCTTAACATGAGTACTTCAATTATGCCCCTCCCATTCCCCTCAATCAATGTTGGTAGTTGTTTTTTGGTCATGCATCCCTAGAGACATCCAATATCGATTGGTGGGGAAGGGGGAGGATTGTAGTAGCAGGAAACAATTCAGACTTAACATCAAAGAAAGCTAAATTTCAGTATGTTAAGTATAACCAAAATACGGGTTAAAACAATCCTACTTTTACACAATCCTACTTTTACACAAGTGTTCGAACAATTTATGACCGGGATTGTTGGATGGAAAGCCGTCCATCATATGAAAAGTTTGACCTTTCGTACTTATATATATATGACTCATTTGTGCTGTTTGGAACTGTTGCGGCCCATTATGGTTGCAGAAAGAAATTACGCTTGCGGCACATAACTTCTGAACCATAGGTCGTATTGAGAAAAAATATTCCATATTAATCCTTGGTATACTTTAAAGTTATATTTGAATACTTTCAAATTTGTACCCCTGTATAATCTTATGGGGTCATTTTGTGGTCATTTATTTCAAAATGCTCAAGGGTGTCAGGGTGGCACCCGCCAGATTCTCAGTAGTTCTCAGAGATACAGAAAACACAAAAAAACATTGTGCGGACGCTACTTTTGAGTCAAGCCAAATATTCCGGATGATTTCAGCACCAGACTATTTTAAGGCCTTTTAAAACGTTAATATTATTTCTAAGTGTGTATTATATCACTAATACATAAATTCAAGACAATTCATTGGTTGATTACTATTTGCCATTTTTACCATCACCCTCTCCGTGTGATAGTCTTTACTATCATAGTGCTCTGCCGTAGTGCGCCTGCGCCAAGCCGTGCGCTGACTAATTGAACTCGCCGATTTAGTTATGGGGTGGAACCCAAAATGTGAAGTATTATCACGGCAAAACATGGTGTTATGTTGATGAAAAAATGTATTTCCTACCTTAAATAGTATTTTAGTAATATAATTTATGCATGAGTGATATAAAACAAATATTAACTGTCTTAAATTCGTGTAATGGTCGAAATATAATCACTCGGTGAAAGATGTATTGTTCCATTCCAATGGAACAATCCATCTTTCACCTCGTGATTATATTTCGACCATCTACTTATAGACAGGTAATATTTGTATACTATTAGACAACTACAGAATGATAATTTATCCACACGACGAATGTTTACTTGTCAATCCGTTTTAACGGAACACATTAAGTTCGGTTAATAATTATGACGGTTTTATGGTTATTCAAATGTTATTTAACACCGAAGTATATCCTTGTCATTTGATTGGTTGATTGTAGGTCATTATGTCATTCAAACTTGATTTGCCGCAATTCTGGATGATTAATAACATAGGAAATGTAATACAAATCTACAAATAAAGCTGTGAATAATCCGAATTTTTCTTTAGTGAAAGAAAAAAGTAGAAAACAAGAAAATGAAAGCTTGCAATATGGTTATAGGCCATGGATACGCTGAGTGGCTAGGTAAGGTTAGATTTTATTTTATCGCGTAGCAAAAGCAGCCTGATATATTAATAATAATAATAATAGTATTGAATGGCTTTTTTGGGTGATATACAGGAATATATTGCACTTGCTAAAAATATCGTACTTCTCTAAGGTTCGTACGATATGCTGTTAACTCGTGCAAAGCAAATCAAATGTGATTTTCCATGCCAATATTTTTCGTCCATCATAACAACTTACCCTAAATTTCGAAATCGATGAGATTTACATATTTTGGTGTAAAGACACAAAACTACCTTTTCTTTTTCAAGTTTGACAATTTTTTGTTGATATTTTAAGGTATGTTTTTAAAGTCAAGACAAAATTGAGAAAACTGTGTCTGTGTAATATAATGCTTACGGTTGCATGAAGTTGTTTAAAGATTTCGTATGCGGCGAAATAAGAGTAATGTTTATTACTTTAAAAAACACTAAATACAACCCTATTATTATTTTATTCAATAATTGTAGCCAATTATAGTCATTGTTTTAAATTGCTAGCTAAATACATTATGCACTGGGCAAGCCAGAGAGTCAAGAAAAGTGACAAAGCGCAGCCTGATCTATATTCGAGGTCCGGGTTCCCGAAGAAAAATATTATTCGTTGAACTATAGCGAAGTATATTAACCCATCTGCTTTTGTGTTTGGAAGAATAAAAGTAAAATGAAGTATTTTTTGTCCGTCCTGCCCAGCTGTGAACCACCGACCCCTCGGGTTTGGTGTACCCTGTCGTGATAGCAAGCCACGTGTGGTGACCTGACCGACCAACCTTTTCGTGCCCATATGCAGTTGGATCCTCACGTAATTACACTCCTCGGCATGCTTGTAGCACCCAGGTCCAGGCTCTTAGGTCAAAGGATGGGATGTTAGGTGAATAATAATAAACATTCCTTTAAAAAAGGAATGTGGCGCCCAATGTGAACTTGGACGTGATATGGTGAATTCCATGGTGTGTAGATTTGGTATTATAATGATTTTTCTAGGGAAGTGTAGAAGATGATCAAATGCAAGAGAAATGTGTTTGATTGGGGAAGGTGTTCTGACAATCCAAATATAAACTTAGTCCACCTCAAATGACCTGTAACAATTGAATATATGAATACAAAAGCCACCTAAGTCCATACTTTGGCCAAATTGAGTTAAGCATGGGAAATTGTTGCTATACATAGGCCTGTCATATGCATGAAAGAACAACTCAAATTCATTCTCTGTGTCTATTGGGCATGTGAAAAATAGCATGTATGAAAGAATCACCCAATTCCATGATTTGAGTCTTGTAACACATTGATTGAAATCCAGTATGTATAAAAGTCCACTTGTAACACATTCATTGCTAGAGAATGAAAAAAAAAGTGGGTAATGGTGAATCCAACGGACGAGGACACAAAACACATCAAGGATCAATAAATGAAGCAAGGTACACCAACTTGATGTGGGGAAACAAGTAAAATACAGACTAGACAAAACCAGCAAATGTAGGCATAGGAAGTAAGCAAAGTTCGATAGCCAAAAATTACCAGTTCCAAGGCTCACAAAAGTGCTAAACCTGCAAAAACAACAAGGATCAATGGTAATACAAAACTGCACTAGAACAAGTGATGAAAATCACTGTGCATATAAACAGACACGCTAAACCAAACATCCAGAGTAGGCACAAAACAAGCAAAGTTCGATGGCCAAAAATTGCCAATTCCAGAGCACACAAAAGTGTCAGGAAAACAGTACACTGGAAGTGATGAAAATCACTGTGTACATAGCAGTCAAACACTAAACAGACAAAAAACAACCGACGTTTCGAGCAGATAAACTGCTCTTCTTCAGGGACAGACAACAAAATATAAAAGCAAACAACGAAAACTACATGCTGTAATTTAAAAACAAATTCAAGTCAAAAACTGAAGGCAAGTTCAAATAGAACTCAGTAGCAAACAAGATAAGCTCAGAGCAAAATAAGCATGTTTTTGAATAAAAATCATTATGATACCAAATCTACACACCATGGAATTCACCATATCACGTCCAAGTTCACATTGGTAGTAAACTGTGCTTCATTGAAGTAAGACATTCAAAAGTCCAAAATTTAAAATGAACCCCACGAAGTCCCTGAAATGCTAATCGTCATACCTAATACAGGTTAATCCACTCATTTGCACATAAAACTTACCATATTGACCAGGTAAATCTAACTGAAGGAATTAAAATGATACACGGGTTTTTCTCTCAAAATAACTTCGCATGGACTTAGGTGGCTTTTGTATTCATGTATTCAATTTGTGATTGACATTACTTAATTCACCTCGGATGACTTTGATCTGACATTCAACATATTCGCACTTACACCAATCATATCCATAACAATTTAACTCTTACAACTTCCTGTCAACTCTCTAATTTAAAACTCTAAATTTCTGTCTGTTTGCCTTTTCTGTCTTATTTAGTACACTACAGTTTGTTACAATTATTAAGATAAGCAAACATTGCTGGGTTGATAACAGGATTTAGTTATTTACTTAATCCAATCATGGAGGTAGTAGCTAGATTCTATGGTAATTAGCAAACAAAAGCCATCAGTTTAAGAGGCCTCGTTAATTGATCTTATCACTATGGACCACAAGAGTCTCATCCCAATGGCATAGTCCAATAACCTCAATTACATAATCATAGTGCAAAATTTGACCTCAAGTTGCAGAGTATGAGTTTGTGTACAAAGGATGAATGTACAAATGTATTAGGGTTTAAGAACTGTTCCCATGATAGATGAGCATGTTGTGGATCCTAGTGTATGGTCAAATGTCACCGTCTATCGGGTTCTAAGGCACACGGTAAACTGATTGAACGCATA